>NW_028290874.1:0-17744 GCF_964205215.1 Stylophora pistillata
TAGCCTATCAGAACACAGGATTCAGTTCATATTGCCCACGGGCGCTGCCAGCGATATGATATCATAATAAATTCTAACGACAATTGCTTTTTAGCAAATGTTCTTCTAAACTGTTGTGAGCATTTTTTTTTTTCTGTTTTCTGCTTTCTACAGGTGGCAGTTACCACATTTGCCATTTATGTATTTACTGGCCATTTGTTATCAGCCACTAAAGCTTTCGTCGCCTTGGCGCTGTTCAATGTGATGCGATTCCCACTTGTCATGCTCCCTGATGTCATTGTTTCTTGCGTTCAGGTAACTCAATAACTCACCTCTCTTTTTTTTTTTTTTTCTTTCTTTTTTTTTTTTTCTCTTTTTTTTTTTCTTTTTTTTTTTGTTTGACCTTATGGCCCTCTATTTGACCCCAAGTTTTCAAAAGTAACTTTTTCCTCAGAATTTCGAAACGTTATTCCGCATGGGAATTTATCGAAAGTTTTCTTGTTTTTGTTTTTTTTGTTTTTTGTTTATTTAACAGGCAAGTGTATCTCTGAAGAGGCTGCAAGATTTTCTAAATTTAGAGGAGCTGGACCTCAACAGTGTCCAAAAAACAACGTGTAAGGCTTCCCGTTCACCCTCGTTTCATTTTAGGAGAATCACTCAGTGATACGTATGATGCACGATCCTCGCAGTAGAGAGCGCTATTTATGCAATAGCGAAAATCAGACCTGAAAAAAAATCAGGCCTGTACGGGATTCGAACCACTGACCTCTGCGATACTAGTGCAGCGCTCTACCAATTGAGCTAACAAGCCAACTGGGAGCAGGCCAGCAGATCATACGTATCTATAACCGCAGTTCAAAATATATGAACTTCGTATATTCATCGGATCTGATCACTCAATGAACTGTTCGTCAACTTATAAAATGGTAATCTGTTAGCAGGGATTAATGCTCTGAAGAGATAGTATAAATAAACGATCTGCTCAGCAAAATGGAGAGAGGGTGGAAACTGGGTTTATTTCCTTACGAGCGACAGAAAAGGACTGAAACACAGTCAAGTAACAACAGAAGAAATGAAAACATTGAATACAGTAACAACTATAGAGACAACATGGTCGTCAACAACAAAGCAACAACAGCGATAATCACAACAACAACAACAATAGGCAATGGGTGAAGTACCGCAAAAAGCGAACTTCTTTGCTACACTTTGTCGTGACATAATGCCTTTCGAACTCAGACGAATTTTGCTAACTGCCTCATGCACGTCTCTTTTCAGACTTTTCATTGTGTTTCATTTGTTTACGTGTATTTTATTTTGCAGTGTCGTCCTCTACCGTGTCTATAGAGAATGGTACATTTACCTGGAGCAGCAGGGCTGCGCCTGTGTTGAAAGAGTGAGTATTGGAAGTTGGCGGCGAATTGCCAACAACTAAAGGTGATAAGGAAGAGCATTACTTGCAAATAGCCAATGTTTTATACACTGGAAGTGCTTACAAATGGAAGTAAAACTGTCTCCTGCATGCGCAACCGTGCGCTAATGATGAAAACGTGAAAGGGGATTAAAGGCAAAGACCCAGCATGTATTTCTTTGGGAACGTCATTCACTGGTTTAACTTTATTAATGACACGACGATTTTCCGGCTCAACGGCGGACTGACGATTAAAAGGAGCACTCAGAAAAACTTATGATTGGCAGTTGAATTTTCCATTTCGAACCGGACACGGACCGGGCGCGAACCGAACACGGACCGAGCACGGTGTAACTGACATTCCCGCAATGTGGACGGTTTAATTTGCGTTTGCTTTTTGGACATCTGACACTTCTAGCTTAACCAGTCAGTTTTTTTTTTTTTTCAGGGTGTCGTTGCAAATTCCAAGTGGCTCGCTTGTCGCCATAGTCGGTCAGGTTGGATGCGGAAAATCCTCCTTGCTTTCTGCCCTCCTCGGAGATACCGAGAAAGTAGAAGGAATTGTCTCTGTAGAGGTGAGATTCTCTGTACTGTAGAATGGCGTTCAACAATTTTCAAACGTGATCAGGGATTGCGCAAGTTTTACATTGCTTTCCTCTCGCGTGAAGCTAAACCCGGAGCAATTGCCGATATCATCTTGTCAATGCTGATAGCTACTTCTTGAACGAGCAAACTATAAACCAATCTCAACCTGGTCAGTTTCACTTTTCCCACGCTTCAAGTTGTTAACATCCCGTTTTCTTGTGCCCCTTATGGCTTTCTTGTGAAGCCCCTTTCAAAATAGCCAAGGACTTTACTATGGATTTTGCTTCACCACGCCTCATCAAAAAGCGCTGCAGTCGTTTGTTCTTGGGTTTCGGAGCATGTACCGCTGAACCAAACTTTGAAATTGCAAGAAAAAGGAATTTAACAAATTCTTCTTGTCGGTATCAAAGGAAATATGCAGAGAACGGTATGGACAATATGGATACTGATGTTGGAGTGCAAAGGTCTAAGCTCTCCCATCGAAAAACTTTACTTTCCCCTTTTAAAAACAACTTTTTAAAAATACATTGCATTTGTTTATTTGTAGGGAACTGTGGCGTATGTTGCCCAGCAAGCTTGGATACAGAACGCAACTTTACGAGAAAATATTCTGTTTAGCAAAGCCATGGATTCTGCACGTTACGAAAACGTGCTTGACTCTTGTGCTTTGAGACCTGACCTGGAAATTCTTCCTGCCGGTGACTCCACAGAAATCGGAGAGAGGGTATGGTCGTTTGTTTCTTTTTAGAGGAGCTATGGTTTTCAACTGACCGTTCTCAGTCCAAAATGACATCTGAACATTAAAACCACTAAAAGTCAAAGTACACGGCAAATTTTTGACGACACCAAAGTAGGCACACTCCGTAAGCTATCTAATTCCTTAGACTATGGCCAGAAATAAAGTTGATAGATGGGAAAAAGAGTAATCAAGAAAAATGTCGAGATTCTTACGTTTTTCGTACAATATTTACCTTTTTTCTGTTGGTGATAGTTACGTGGTCCATGAGCCCTTTTTCCTTTCTGTGTATTAAAAATTTCATTTTGTTTTGATAATTATTTTTCTCCTTTCAGGGTATAAATCTTAGTGGTGGACAGAAACAGCGAGTAAGCTTGGCTCGTGCTGTGTACTTCAATGCTGATATCTACCTGTTGGACGATCCGCTCAGTGCTGTGGACTCACATGTTGGAAAACACATTTTTGAGAATGTTGTCGGGCCACGAGGAATGTTACGAAACAAGGTTTGATGGAGTTCATGTTTTAGAGCTTGCGGGCTCAATCCCTGGGTAGCGTTATTTGTTTTGTGATCAATCCACCATTTTAAACGTTAGCACGCAGGCGGGCTCAATCCCAGGGCTAGTCTGTGTTTTGACTGCTCTCGCAATTCGAGTCAAGGAATTTTGAGAAATTTAGTTCACCCTTCCTTGCGAATTCAGTGTATTTTAAGACTTGCTACTTCCACAGTGTTTGATCATTTTGAAGTTCGCCTTGTTTGTTTTTCTTTACAGACTCGATTGCTCGTTACTCATGGTATTCATTTTCTTCCTCAAATGGATCAAATTCTTGTGCTCAAAGATGGAAGAATTACCGAGGTTTGTTTATTGATCACCTCATGCATGTAGACTACAAGCACTCCCTCCTTCCCAGTACTTTTCGATCGCCTCACTCATGGAGCTCCTGCGGCGCACCGCGTCGCTCCAAGAGTTCCCCGCGACGCCCTAATAATAATTTTTCTTCGCCAATTTTTTTTTTTTACTTTGCCTCGCCGATGAAGAGGGACTGCTCGAAGTCTACATAGCATGGTATGTTGAGATAAATGAAAGCTCGTGTACCACAAAACACCATGAATAGCTCTTGTCGAACGGGAGGGATCTTTCTCGTACACAAATTTTCTGTGAGGGTTTTGTTTTGTCTTTTTATCAGAACAAACTATCTCAAACAGATATGTTTCCTTTTCGTCAAGTAGACCAAATGCGGGACATTTCCTGCGGTAAAAATTAATCAAGAAAAAGTGGAGTGATTTTTCGGCAATGTCGCAAAGGTTGGTTTCAAAATGACTCAAACTACAATATAGTGTTTAAGAAAAAAGAACAGCGTTTTAAAAAGATCGTAAAAAAAAAATTAAATCGCTCAACTGACACAACTATACTTACCTTTTGACAACTCAATATATTTTTTTAGTATATACTAAAAGAGTAGATAGCATTGAAGGCGCGCTCTGTTGGCTTGTCAAACTCCGAATATCCTTTGCTATTACCTCCGAGCAACTCGGGAAAAAATGGCGTCCGGTTTGCATCCGTGACAAGCGAAGAAATCACTCAAATTAACAACGAGGCAGTCCCTGAAGTTCACAAAGAAAGCGACTTAATTTGGTTTGGTCGTGTTTAAAGGTACTGGTGTAAGTTTTTAACCCGGAGTTTATCGATAAAAGCCAATGAGAAAGGTTTTGTTTACAAATACAACTTAATCTTGCGTAAACTCACTTGTTCACTTCGGCGCATAGAAATGTTGGAATCGTTGCTGGAATGTATGAATTAAGATAAATTTTTGGTGGTGTATATTATCTCACTGTTTTAGTATATACTAAAATAACTATTCACCTCAGTGTCGGTGGCTAGCGGTAGATATTTAACTCGCCGCTTCGTGGCTCGGTAAATATCCACCACTAACCACCTCCACTTCGGTGAATAGTTGTCAAATATTGCGACTTACATAACACTACGTAATGAAAGTTGATAACACAAAATTTCACACAAGTTAACAATACAGCAATCAACACTAAGTTTGGGTCCTATTCGCAATCAACACCACATACACAACGGACCTTCTAAAGTCGCCATCGATGCTTAGCAAAGCACATTGAAAAGTATGCAACGGAGGGCTCAATAGCGCTAGTGACGGTGCCATTCACGCCTTACATCAGAAATAAGCTGTTTTCTCCCCACCAACGGTACTGTTATCGTTCCTGATAAATTCTCTCTTTCCAGTGCGGTACTTACTCAGAGTTGATGGCCAACTCAGGGGCCTTCGCCGAATTCCTACAAACTTATTCATCAGAAAACCAACCTTCAGACAACTCAAAAGGTAAAAAAAAACAAAAATTGCTTTTACAAGGGAGGGCCACGAGGTTCCATTACTCCAAATACTTACTAACATGGTTGTTATGACTTCTTCTGTATAACCTATCCAGAGTGCTTTTGTTGCATTATTTTATTTATTTATTTTTTTTTTTGGTACACGTCCACAATCATGGTTTATTAATTCTAAGGGAGAAACACGTGATTTGATGACCAACGTCTGAAAATCCAATTTTTCGCCTTGACTTTCACAATTCCCTTTTTTTAGTTTTTCTTTTGTGTGTGTTATTGTTTGTGTGTTATAGAAAATGAGGAAGAGAGATCTGTAGTGGAAGCTAGCTCCAAAGCAAGCACTTCTGACGTAAAGGATGTTAGTCAAAAGGTTGAAAACGAAGATGAGGATAAACTGGGGAAAATGATCGAGGAAGAGCGCTCAGAGACTGGTAGAGTAAGTATAGATGAACAATTTGCGTAGCAACCATTAACGGGTGAAGAATTTTTGAGAGGTCCCTGAAGGTTTCAATATTTTACCGGCAGAATTTTTCCTTACAGTATGAATACAAAATCAAGCAGACAAGTGATGAGAATAAAGAAAAATATCAATTAGGGGGATTAAATGCCAGTGGCTCCAATAGCAAATTGAAACTAACGTCCTTAGAATTGTAAAGGCTGAAAGTTTCCAAAGAAACGAATAAAAGAGCTGACGTTTTCAGCTTTTTTATTCGTTACGGTGGCCAATTTACTATCTCAACTTAGCTGATGTAACCAATTACCTTGGAATAGTCCTTTTTGCAGTTGTGGGCTTGGTGGCCAAGCCTTTGAACAGGAGTGAGGCTTAGGGTGACCTTGTTATGATCGAGATGTTGCTGCTTTTCAAATGCAAATTACTTTAAACAACAACAAACATATGAAACATATGTGTGAACTGCGGTTATGAGACGTATATGAGCACGATCCTTCGCAGTAAAGCACTATTTGAGCAATAGTGAAAATCAGACCTGAAAAAAATTTCAGGCCTGTACGGGATTCGAACCACTGACCTCTGCGATACTAGTGCAGCGCTCTACCAATTGAGCTAACAATTTTTTTCAGGTCTGATTTTCACTATTGCTCAAATAGTGCTTTACTGCGAAGGATCGTGCTCATATACGGCAAATTACTTTGTTATCATGCTAACTAGTTACAGGTCTCTATCACAACAGGGTCACTATTAGCCTCACTCCTATTCAAAGGCTTGGCCACCAAGCCCACAACTTTAAAAGGGACTATTGTAGGGTAGACGGTAAGGATAGTTACCAACGCTATGTGCGAGTGAAGGGGTTATTTGTATCAGTAATGTGATTTCTCGGATTGTTTTAGGTCAAATTCGCAGTATTCTTCTCTTATCTCAAGTCCGTGGGCTGCTGCGCTTCTTTCCTCACCTTATTATCCTTTGTCCTGATGGAAGCTTGCACAGTAGGGACAGGAATATGGCTGGCTTATTGGAGCTCGGCAAATGTCACTACAGATGAACAAAGAAACTTGTACTTAGGAATTTACGGTGGTCTCGGTTTGGGTCAAGGATTCTTCACTTTCCTTGTTTCCGTTTTTTTCACGATTGGAGCCATGAGAGCCTCTCGAAGATTGCACCGCAGCCTTCTGGTCAACATCATGCATTCACCAATGAGCTTCTTTGACACCACCCCACTGGGGAGAATTGTCAACAGGTTCTCGAAAGACTTGTACACTATTGATGACACTATACCGCGCTGCGTGACGGATTTTTTCTGGTGCTCGCTCGAAATCATTGGGATGGTCGCGGCGATAAGTTACGCCACTCCGCTGTTTTTAGCCACGTTGCCTGTTTGTGCAATTTTTTATTTCTATATACAGGTAAACGAGTCAAGGCGAAAAGAAAGCCTGGAGCCCGTTTTTTGTCGTGGCGAGTTTTCTTGTTGTATAGATGGAAGAATGTGAATTCTTATTTTAAGTAGTCTTAAATTGAATTCAACTCCAGCAAGTTTTTATTATAACATAGCTAATAAATGCGTTCAATCAAATTCAAGTGTGCTTGCGTGCTGGCTCGGTCGAAGAACGAAGTTGGCCGAGGATGGAAAGGATTGCAACAGATTTCTAACAGCTAACAAAAAAATCTCGTTCTAAGTTTATCCAACATGCATTAACTGTGGTGTTCAGTGTTTCCTTTAACCGAGAATTAGCCAACTTTTTCTTTCCTTGGTCGTTATGTTGAGTGCATTGAACGGATTTTAATATATTTCTACAGAGAGTTTATGTGGCAACATCGCGGCAGTTGAAAAGGATCGAGTCCGTCAGTCGATCACCAATCTACAGTCACTTCCTGGAAACAGTGAACGGCGCCAGCACCATACGAGCATTTTCTCAACAACGCCGCTTTATCCTCGATAATTACTCTAAAACGGATGAGAATCAAGTGGCTTACTATTCTACTGTATCTTCAAACAGGTGAGAAAGAGGACGTATGGGGAAAACAAGGAAAGGTTCGTAGTTTTGCGCATGTGCACGTCTTAAAGTAACTTTATTCAAATAAAATTTTGAAACAATCAGAAGCACGTGCAGGGAAAGCTGGGGGAGGAGAGTGGAGGGGCTGTTGACTTAAAAACGCTTTTTAGATCGTCGAAGCGTGGCGTCAAAGTTTTTTTTTCTGTTTCTGAGCTTTTTGGTTACCATATGCGCATGTGTAGTGTGTCATTTCGTAGGATTTCATGAAATTACTGCACCAGTTATAATATTAACTGTGTACGTAAATGGCTACTTCATCAGGAGATCACGTTCTTAGCTTCGTTTTTCTCATGTAAGCTCTGTTATGGTGGATTGCCAATCAAAATTTAATGTTTATTGGAAACAGAGTAGGTCATGTGTTTCGTTGAGTTTTGTTGAACGTTTTAGAATTTGTGTTTCATCCTTGTTTTAGGGCACTTAAGGTCCATAATTTCCGCGTCCGTGCTGACTTTTTGCCACAACGAAAGTGGGAACACAAATTTAGGGACAGGACTTGGGTCCACTTGATAGGGGGGTTTCATTTAGAATGGGGATCCTTAATGCTGTGTATTGTCTCCACAGGTGGCTTGCAGTTCGACTTGAATTTCTCGGTAACTGCTTAATACTCTTTGCTGGATTATTTGCTGTGTTGAGCCGAGACAAAATCATGAGTGGGTTGGTCGGAATGTCGTTAACGTATTCGTTAGAGGTGAGGACACAAACCATTACTGTGCTTTAATATTGTTGCGTTGTATTGAACGTCAACATGGCCGGAGCACTGGCGAGAACGAGGTTCCTCGACAGAGCGTTCCTGGTGCTGAGTCTTTCTGTTAGCGACGAGAAATACCTAACTGAACGTTATCGTAACACTGTTGTGTTAAAGAAAAATGGAAACTGAGTTTGACGTACATACCGACACTACAATATAACACAAGCTGAAAGCAGTGTAAGAGTAAACGTGTTGTTTCACTTGCCCCCCCGATAACACCACTTGGAAGCCTGAACGACACATTTGTTACAAGAACTAAGGAATTTATCAGATTCATTTACTTCTCTCGTATCTTCATTAGATTACGGAAACTCTCAACTGGGCAGTGCGCATGACAAGTGAACTGGAAACTCAACTTGTTTCCGTTGAAAGAGTGAAAGAATATTCAGAAACAGATACAGAGGTAAATAACGATAATGACAGAAATGTTCATTAAAATTTTTTAGATTCTGAGTTCGAGATTTTTACTGCGTAATAGTTGAAGGTTTCTCGTGAGTTGAACTCAAAATGATTTTAAACTAGTTTGATTTGTAGTTAAATTTTCCTTATTCTTCTAAGACTGAAAGAAAAAATTAACCTGGTTAGAGGTCGTTGAGTCTTATTTTAAACTATAACATAAATATTTAATGAATAGGTTGGAAGAGACATAACATCATCATTTTCTTTAGTCATTCACTTTCAGTCAATTTTTTTTAAAACTTAGGCTAGATGGATCATCCCCGAAAATCGACCGCCAGACGACTGGCCATTCACTGGACGGATTGTAATGGAACAGTTTGACTTGAGATACAGAGAGGGATTACCTCTTGTACTAAAACAGATCAGCTGCGATATTAAACCTGGAGAAAAGGTACACAAACAAGCCGGAGTAATCGATAAACATGTAATCGTGGCACTGTGGTCTTTACTTTGGTTTCTCAAACTTTTACTCCCAGAAGTGTTTAACACGTAACTTCCCCTCTTTAACATCTAAACATTGTCCTGCAAACAGGTTATAAGAATACCTAAGATTATCGGGTAGACTAAAGTTACGGAGTTCGACTTTTGAAATCCCTCTTGGTTTTAAGCTTTGCGCGCAATGAATCATTGTTAACTGGAAAGCTTCACAAATCAAATTGCGTCAGTAATAGTGAGGGCCAGCGCACTGTTCGCTTACACTTTTCCATGCATTTGGTCATGAAGTCTGATCGTCCGGGTGAGTGAAATCCTTAACCCTTTAATTTAACTCCCATGAGTCAGTAACCAAGACAGAATGCTTCCTTACAATATCAATGCATCATCAAGCAGACAAATGATGAGAACAAAGAAAAATATGTATTAGGGGATTCTTAGGCCTAGTCTATACGTCGCGCTTTAATTCCATTAAATTCGTCGTTCCGTCGACGTAAATCGTGGCGTGGTTTTATGCGTCGAAATCAATACGATCGAATTTAATTCTCTTCCCAAATGCAGTGCCTCTGGTCAGAGGTGTCATTTTGAAACAAACATGGCGCGGTTGAAATACGTTAAGTAAATGTATGCATTTCATTCGACGCGACGCTAGTGCGACGTTAAAACTGAAGACGCGTTATCGATATTTTATCCGTCTTACCAGGACGGATAAAACGTCAAGGACGAATTTAATTCGTTTTAGACGTCGCGCTATCGTCGAATTTAATTGCTTGTGGGACCTTAAATTAAATTCGTCTGAATTAAATTCGACTGTAGCGCGATAGGATAGGATAGGATAACTTTATTTATACACGGTTTTTCCATCAGTTGATTTAGTGAATTCTATACTAGAAACCTGTCTATCTAACTACAATAATAATTTGATAATAACAATTCGAATAAAAGAAATAAATTAAAAAAAAATTCTGCTTTTCATGGGGGCCGTGTCTAAAATTTACTTAGAATTAAGATCTTACTTTAAACTGTGGCGACTTAATTTAGATTTGAAATCAGTCAGCGAAGACGCTTGTCTTAGGTCTACAGCTAAGTTGTTCCACAATTGAGCTCCGCTGTACAAAAAACTACTCTTGAGATAGTCAGTTCGAGGTTGTGGAAGAACTAATTTGTTTTCGGTATTCCTTAAACGATAAGCACTTACACTGTCACGATATACAAATCTTGATCTCAGATAATCAGGTGTCAAACCATGCAATCTTTTATACATTAGGATAGATTTCTGTTCCAATCTTTGATAGTAGAGTCTTCGCCACCCTAGCGCCCAGAACAAATCATCCAAATTACTATCATAGCTCGCTGACATTAGGATGCGAGCTGCCCGATTTTGCAGCCTTTGTAGTTTTTCAGAAAGGCCTTTGTTACAGTTTCCCCACACTACGTTACAATAATCAAAATGTGGTTGAATAAGACTATTATAAACTTTAATTAAAACATTAAATGGAGTGAGATGCCGAATTCGTTTAATCGCACCAATGGCACAAGCTATCTTCTTAGAGATGTTTTCCAATATGACACTCCCAATTTATATTTTGATCAACATAAACTCCAAGGGATTTGGCGACGTATGAACTAGGCCTTAGTTGATCCAATATCAAATCCTCTGAACTGAAATCATAAGAATTGTAAGACAGACGGTGAGGAGAATTACTTATGAGATCCTTGGAGTGAAAGGGTTGGAATTGCTATCGTCATCAGCGGTGACTAACGTTTAGACAGAGTCAGAGTCAAGTTCATACCACCCGTTCAGTTAAGTAAAAAATCGGTTTAAATCTTCGTGTCCCTTTTGATTCCAACAGATAGGCATTGTTGGCCGAACTGGAGCAGGAAAGTCCTCGTTAACGTTAGCTTTGTTCCGTATTCTGGAGAGAGCTGGTGGAAAAATAACAATCGATGGTGTTGACATTGCTTCCCTTGGGCTGCAGGATTTACGCTCGCGGCTAACCATTATCCCTCAGGTAATGGCACAGTATAGGTACTGTCATGGCCTGATATAGAGCATGAACGCTCTGTAGTGGAGTATTTAAACACAATTTAACGGCCTTTGGCTGGCTTTATGTGCTATGAGAGGCAGTATAAATGTTCTACAAATGACGTTCTGTTGTTTAGTACAATTTACTCCGTGGACATCATACACCGCGTTATCGAGTACGTTTGTTGTATGTGAGAAGGTATATGGGCACCAATTTTTACGTCTTGGTACGATATCAAAGAGTTCGTGAGTATACATTTAGATCAATTGATCTACGGAATTTGGGCGCCCCGTATCTTTGCGGGTGTTTGGTTCATGCTTTACTACACTTGAATCGGTGGGTGAGACCATTACTTTTGTCTCAGCCTTCCGTTTTCAAGTGCCACCGTATATGAAAGCAAGAAACCGCAACTATTCATATGACCAAATGGTGACAGAATGCTCGTATCGAAGACTGTATTTACATTCCAAGAGTGTCTTAATTAGAATTAAGTAACGAAAAAATTTTATTCGAAGTCACGCGATCATCATGTTCAAAGAGCCAGCAGGGTGCTAAATTACACTATTTGAAAAGTTTTGAAGAATAATCACACTCTCTGCTTAACCTTTTATACAAAAAGTTTATACGGCCAAACGATTTCGGCGGCCACCTCTCCCTTTTCCTTGCCTTATCAGGGGGTTTAAATGCAATGAGACTGAAAGCCGAGAGTTGCGCATGCATGCTTGTTATTACAGTCTTCAGTTTCTTTTAGGGACCTCAGTAACCATTTACGTAGATATTACCGATGCCAAATTTACCTTTCGCCGAACTTATCTACTTTCCGCGAATATGCTGACAGCAAGTTTCGTAGGAATGACAATTAAGAGACTCTCTTCGCTTGTCAAGATGGGAGCACTTAAATAAACTTATTTGTTCATTAGGACTTGGTGGGTAGGTTATGCTTTCGAGCGTTAAATTATGCGAATCTCACCACTGACAAGAAAAGAGCCTTTTTTTCAAGAAGCTATGGTTTTTTCTGCTTTTTGTCCTTGTGGGCAAGTACTGGGTCAGTACTGAACTTTCGCATACGCAGTTATTGTGTTGTTTCACACAGCACACGCACAATTAGCTACGTCGATCACGATAAGCGCCCTTTGTCGACCTTTCAGAAGTGCTTAACAATTTCAAACCCTGCCGCCATCAGAATATCTGACTTACGATTCGCTATTTTCAAAATTTTACGTCATCATTTAACTGCTGGTGCTATTTAATTACATCCAATCAAATTACATAGGGAAAGTCCCTCTAATGAACATGCCTATGCTTGCCCAAAACAGGAGAAGTTTTTCCTAGTTTTATATGAGATATAATTGTGCAAGTTTCTCGATTCACATGCTCTAAAATAAGAACATTCTCGATTTTGTTTTGTCCTCTAGAACTTGGTCTCTCTCTATCATAGTAAACATTCCGAACAACGAATATTTAGCAGTTTCTAAGCGTATCTTCCCATGCAAGATATTGTGTATTAACGAACGATGAAATTCAGCGATTCGCATAGTTGGAAGGTATTTCGTTTCCAAACGGAACGTGTGAAAACTTCGTATGGGAACTTCTACAGTGTTCAAAACAGACAAACTGGAAAATAATTTGATTTGAAGACTTCAGAAGTTTCGCGAGCTATTTTAAGGTATGTAAGTACATATGTGTTTCTATACAGTCATAAAATTTCCTGCTTACTTAGAATCCTTCGAATTCGGTGAGTAGCTCGTCAAGCGTGTCGCCGTCTCCAAGTGAGTAGTAATTAAGTTTAGGCCGCAAATTCACTGATTCCTACATAACTCTGGAACTTCCTTTGATTTCTTTAAGCCCCGATCCTGTGGCGCAATAAATGATTAGTACTCGTCTGTGCACAATAATAATGTATTCGAGGCTGCTCGAAAGTGCTCATGGATACTTGTGACAATATAATTTATGTTTGTACGATCTGCACCGAGAATATTTAGTCTAAACGTACGTAAGTTAAGTCCAGTCACTTGACTTTCCCACTTAAAGTCACCAAAATGCTTCTAGTTCATCGGAGTGCTGACACATAAGACTGTTGTATGAACGAAATGATAATTCAAAATTCCGTAAAGCCAATTCTACAAACTGATAAGCGCCCAAACGGATGTTAAATTCTCAGTTCTCAGAAATTCTTCTCAGACACGAACAAGCAAAGTTACAGCCAGTTAACGGTACAAACTCCGATTGTTCGGGCGATCGACTAAATTTCGGTGGCGGGAGTCCGTTCGAGTCTCACATGGCAAAGCTTTTTTGCGCACGTTGCTACGCTCTCTATACGAAATTTAGCATCCGCTCCGAATTCGTGCCGGTCAATTTTATGCATCTGTAAATGAAGAAGAAGAAATATCTGTGACATTCTTCGTTGCGTGTTGACCAGGTGTGAGCAGTTTCATGCAACCTTTTTTCCGAGTAAGGTTTTTTTTCCGTCCGTTTCTGCGCGAAATCCTCATCGTTTTACCAACTGATGCGCATATTTGAAGATGTACACAACTGCAGTTTTTGAGAACGAGCTTGATGAATTCTAATGCTGCGTCTCTGTTCCATTCTTTACCGTATTTATTCACTAAGGACCAACAAAGATTAGCCTTGCTTCGAACTTCTACTTTTGATAAGTTTCTAAACCGTGGCATCGTTATTACCTCATTATTACCTCCTCTACATGTAAGAGGCACGCGCGGCCATGAAATAAAACGATTAAGAGCCGCAAAGGAAAAAGCACGATACGTATGATGAAATTGCGTCCAAGGAATCGTTTAGCATGCATGTTATTAAACTCAACTGATTAAGATCGCAATTCATGAACAAAAAGAGAAATGAGCCTACAGTTTTTGAAGGGGACAGTTAATTTGAATGAGCTTGGAGGTTCAAACAATGGGCTTTGCTTTTAATTTTCAAAAAAGTCCCGTGAGACTTCCAATGAAGGGAAAGCCATTCCTTTTTGCCTTGAGCAGTCTTAATCCCGCATTTAGCTTTTAGGTAATTCTTTTTATGTATTTGCATTTCGTTGTATGTCTCCATTGATTCCTTCAGCAACAAAGGTAGGGGAAATATTTGATAAATCACAAGGCGTTCTGTTTTCGTCTGAGTCATACTGATCTGAGAAGGAAGGAAGCGGTAAATGAAAGCTGAGAATACGCAAGCAAACGTTCCCAATCTTTTGTTCACCAGAAACAATCAATTATTCAATGACTGGCAAGTATTGTTTCGCTGGTGGCCAGATCATGAGGGTCCCAATGCGCATGCACGAAACCTGAGCACGTCGAAGAACCTCGAAGGTGCGCTTGCTGGAAACTGTCGATGAACAACGAGTGTAGTTTATTTTACTCGGTACGAGAGGTAAGAAAACGTTTTCAACTAACTTTCGGTTTTCCTACAGTTTCTTTTCCATAATTTTTACTCTTACAGCGAAAACCACTGGGAAAATAATTGTTTCCGTTGCAACTGCTCAAGCTTTCGGCTAATCACAGATCCGTCTTCATGCGCTTATGATAGTTTAGAACGGCTGCGGAAAAGGCGGTATGATCATGTTTGCAAATGGTCGTCACGTTTGAACTAAACAGGTTTGGGCATACATGACTAACTACTTGTCTGGTTTTGAAGAAATATGATTTCAACTTTGACACGGCGGTTAGTTGTACGCGACGGTTAACTTGACGGTATTACAAGAAGCTTTAAACACGGATGAAAAATTATTTGAATCTTAAAACTTGGAGCAATTTTAGAATATACTGTTAGCTGAAGTGCACAGGTAATTTGGAAAAGTTTGCATAAATCTAGGCTACAAATCTTAGTAACGTTGCCAATACATCAGTCCATACTTTGCGATCTTTAATCGTGTGCGACCCACTATCCTGAGAGAAACGATTTAAACGTTAATTTGTCATTATAACCAAGGTGGACAACACATCATTAAAAAAAAAAATTGTGAAGGAATGCATCTTCACTATAAGGTATGTAGGCTAACCTCGAATTTTCAGGGTTGTTTTAAAATCTCTGTCTCTTGTCAGAGATAATTATTGGTCTAGTTTATGTGATATCACTGTTTAGTATATACTAAAACAGTGGATAGCGTTGAAGGCGCGCTCTGATTGGCTAGTCAAACTCCGAATATCCTTCGCTATTTACCTCCGGGCAACTCGGGAAAAAAATGGCGCCCCGGTTTGCATCCGTGACAAGCGAAGAAATCACTCAAATTAACGACAGTGGTGTATATTATCTCACTGTTTTAGTATATACTAAAACAACTATTCACCTCAGTGTCGGTGGTTAGCGGTGGATATTTACCTCGCCGCTTCGCGGCTCGGTAAATATCCTCTACTAACCACCTCCACTTCGGTGAATGGTTATTAATAACAACAATTGAGATATAGTAATAACATCCCTGATTATTTTAGGTTAGCCTTCATACCTTACAGTGAAGATTCTTTCCTTCTCAAATTTTTTAAAAGATGTGTTGTTCAACATTTTACTTTTTTGTCACATAAAACAAATGAATTCCATGTTGCCATGGATCTGTACGAAAATAGATCACAGAAGAGGTCAAACTGTGGAAAGAACATCAGGGATACAGTTGGCTGCACTTCATTTGTACCTTTTTTTGTTCACACCACATTGTGACATCATCTGTGATCTGTTTTGGAACTGATGCATGCAAACATGGAGTTTATTTGCGAAGTAGAGAAACTTTGCATTCAATGTCATTGCATTACATTATTCACTCAACTTTGGCATCTTTTCCTGGCAAATATTAAGGGCAACAACAATGAGTTTCAATCATATTGGTGTAAAATGCTGCTATTTTATCAACCTCATAATGTGTCCTAATAGTTTGTAGCCATGAAATGACAGTGATAGAAAAGTTAATCAGATTCTTGAGGGAATGACAGATTCATCTGTCATTTTTATATTTTGATAAAAAGTTGGCCATGTCATTGTACAGGGCAATATGAAATTTGATTACTATGACAGGACTTGCTCAAGGCACAAGCACATTTCTACTAATAAATTAAATGAAAATTAACACGAAACTTTTCCAAGATGTATGTTATCCATCAGTGAAGAAACTAAAGATTACACTACCCAAAAGCTTTGCCATTTTGAGGCTTAGCAACCTTTCAATAGGAGCGTGGCCTGTTGGGGCAGTTCCAAGCCCCCTTACATATGTGTAGATGGCTGAATTGATGGTGGAACCTCAATAAATAAAAAAGATTATGTTTATTATTTTTCTTTCCGAAACAAAAGAATGAAAATAAAGGGTTCAGAAATATTCTAGAGTTCATGTGAAGTTTTTTCATTTTACTCAACTCTTGTTTTCTTCCAATGACAAACGCTTGAACACATGGTTGTTTCAGTTTAACTGGTCACTCTTGAATGTGCATATATGTAGGTACCTTTAAGTAGGGGAATCTTATCGTCTGTACTCTACTATCTAAACTGAGCATCTTACAAGTTATTCTTCTATATATAACACAAGGTATATAACACAACAGTCTTTGATGAGGCAGGGTCTTTCATAGTTCTTCACCTCCCTGTTTTAAGTTAAAGAAAAAAACTAGTTTTGGGTACAAAATAGTATTTTATAGCCATACATGTGCCTTGACAAGTACATGTACCTTTTTGCCTCAAAATAGCTTTCAGTCATCCAAGTTGGTATAACTTTTAAATAGTAGAGTAATTTTCCATTGATTGTCAAAACTTAAACTGAGGTGAGTCTTAAAGAACTCTGATTAAAAGAAACAAAAAACTGCTTGAAGCAAAGGAAAATGCAACTATCACAACACTTTCTTCAGTCATGAATTGAGTTTGGTGTTCATCTGATCTTGACAAATCCATTGTATCTGGTGATTTTAATGTTTATATTGTAGGTTCTAATGGTATATGTCAACAGATGGAAAATAATACACTTTTGTATAAGGGCTCTGTTTTACACAGAGACACATGAACCTGAATGTGGTTATTTTTAGAATTTCATATTTTCCATGCAATTTTTCAGTACTGCATTTTAAGGACAAGTATCACAAAGAATGTCAAAAGGAAACTCTATTCTCAAACTTCAGTTATTTAGAAAAGATGTAAATGTAAACAATTCCTGGAAAATTTACTTACCATATGTTTTGAAAGAAAAAATATGACCCTGGCACATTCAGATGTCACTATGGTAGTCGCTAAATTTAGTTCACATGGAGATCAGTTTGTCCTTCATAGATTTATGATTCAATGTACTCAAAATACCAAAATACTGTGTGTTAGCCATTGTTATGTGGTACTTACCATTCTGTCCAATAGATTAACTTGCCAGTCATCGTTTACATGTATTGCTTGCATATTGCCATGGATGGCTTGTATATTGTCATGAATTGGATGCACATTGCCATTAATTGCTTGCATATTGCCTTGAATTGCCTGCATGTTGCCATAGATTTCTAGCATGTTGCCATGATTTGATGGCATGTTGCCATGAATTGCC
>NW_028290875.1:0-21941 GCF_964205215.1 Stylophora pistillata
GTTAGGGTTGCAATCTAGGGCTAGGGTTGCAATCTAGGGTTAGGGTTAGGCTAGGGGTTAGGGTTAGCACCTTCACGTCTAAGGGAATCACCCTAGAATTAACTCAGTCCTGCCCAAATCTGGCATGTAGATTGTAAAGTGCATGATCTCTTATGGGGAAAAGTATCAGCTCAATCCGTCGCGAAGCATGCATTTTTGAACGAAGCAAAAAGGTCCGGTATAGGTATAACACCCACACAAGACTTGAACTTGTAACTTCACCTTGATACTAGGGCTTGATCTCAAACCTGCTAAAAGCTTTATTCCTGAGAGTTGAGCTCTGAAATTTTCACAGGATTCTTATGGCGTTCTCTCCATCTAGAGGAGCAAGTTTGATGTCAATCCGTGTCATACTTTTCATTTTAGGTGCAATTTGTCATCAGATGTCCATCCGCCACAAAGAGTTAGTGCTAGGCTTACCAGGTTTCTAAGGTCTTGCCACGCATCATTTCATCGAATCACAGCATGTGATACACTGTTAGGAAGGTCTCGTCGAGAAGAACATCTTCACGTGTTTCAATCTACTGAGCCTAATAATGCGCATGCGTTGGAGAAGGTAAAAAGTCGAAAAAAAGGGGCATTTTGACAGTTCCGTTTGAAAGGCTACGAAAACCATGAAAACCTGCCGAAACTGACAGAAGAGGACATTGAAATGATTGTTCATTCTATTGACAGTCGTGTGGTTTAATGGGTGTAGAAAATGATCCATTGGAGAATTTTCTACGAATTTTCTTGTTTGACGGGGTGAAATAAGTACGCTTTGCAGACCTATCTTTCTTAGCTTTCAAAATTCGTAGAAAAATCAATTCTCATCCGTTTCTCGTTAAACTTACATCGATGCAATTAGCTTTGAAAGTACTTTCCACTAGAATTATAAAAAGAGATGAAAGTTGGCGTCTCCACACTCTGTCAAAGTTGAAACTTT
Organism: Stylophora pistillata; assembly: GCF_964205215.1. Taxonomy (NCBI): domain Eukaryota; kingdom Metazoa; phylum Cnidaria; class Anthozoa; order Scleractinia; family Pocilloporidae; genus Stylophora; species Stylophora pistillata. The sequence continues at coordinate 965 of NW_028290875.1, forward strand.
TTCTCACTTTTACCCCGACCTATTAAAAATGGAAAAATTGCTCTGCTCACAGTATTTTCAACGTCAGTGGTCATTAAACAGCAGGAAAAAGAGAAAAAGGAGGAAAAAGGAAGAGAACAAAAGAAAAAAGAAACAGACAGAAAAGGGCAACTCCGGTATCGAACCCCGGACCGTCAGATTCTCGGTAATCTGCCCGCGGCGGTCATGGAGGGTCAAGAGTTCAATACCGGCCGGTGCGCGACTAAACTCTTTTTTGCTTTTTTTGCTTTTTTCCTCCTTTTTCTTCTTTTACCCCTCCTATTTTCATGCACTTTAGCTGCCGAGCATGGTTTTTCTCTTTATTTTTGAAAATAACCATCTTACCGATTTTCACTTGTACATGTACAAGTAAACAAACAAAATGGCGGACTGCACAATGCGATCGTAGTTTTGCTTTTATCGCCTAAGCCAAGGCCTAAGCCAGCCCACGGACACCCGAAATCAGCTTGCCTCTCCACGCTCTATGTATTGGCCCAGTTTTTTGCAAAGAAAACGCTTCCTTTGCCAAACAAACGCAAAACCCAACCGGACCACGTGGTGGCAGCCATTCGCAAGTTGCCATCCTGGTTTTCTGCTTTTAGGCCTGAGCAGAAGCCCAAGGCAGCCCACGGACACCCGAAGTCAGCTTAAGAGTCCATTCTGTACCTAGCGGCCCATTCTATTTGCACTTTCAAGCCGTTCCTTTGGCCAACAGACGCACAACATGCTGCCAGCTCATTTGCATAATGCCAAAATCATTTGGCGAGGAGAGGTAGCCCTTCTTGCAAGCTATAACAACTACTAAGTCCCCGAAGCAACTCGCAAATCCCAAGCCCAGCTACACGCCCGACTCGCATTCCACCCACAAAGCCCAAATCTCAACGCATTTTATTTTTTTATTACATTTCAACACCACATAACAGCAGAGTTGCTTCAAGAGTCTTAGCGGCTGTTCGCTCGGGTTCTAATCCACTAGACTGAAACTTGGCCCCTGGCCGAGATACCCCTTCCATTCTTTGAAGAGCTCCTAAGGGCTTTACGGAACCTAGAGGCTTCATGATGCCTCCTCGGTCTCACCAAGCCAACCCAGCGGGAACCCAAGCCAAGTGAACCCAAGCCTCAACCGCTCCTTACCCAGCCCAGGCCCAGGCCCCCCTCTTCAAAATTCTCACCAAGGCCAGCTGAAAAATGCCCACCAGGGCAAATGAACATTTCTGCCGAGGGCAACTGAACACTGCCGAGGGCAAATCAACAACACTGTTCCTTCTATCCTTTTTCCTGCTGTAAAAGACCTTTTGCTGTTGATTTTCTCTAACGCTCGCCTCCGTTCATTAGTTATGACTTCATTCCTATGGAGACTTTGCACCTTGACAGCTTTGCAAGGCCTACACTACTTGCATGGTAGGCTATTGCCTTTTATTTCAATTAACCCTTACCTGACGCTTAAGACTGCTCTTAAAGCAAGATATAGAGTTAGGGTTAGTTAGAAAAACAGCTAGGGTAACCTAAAACCGATAAGACCCGCTTAAATCTTTTAAATTGCTCACTCTTCAGACAGGGATTCTAAGGGTGAATCTTTCAAATTGCTAACCCCTCAAAGGGTGATTTTTCCAAATCTCTCACCCTTCTAAGGGTGAATCTCTCAAATTGCTAACCCTTCAAAGGGTGAATTTTTCAAATCTCTCACCCTTCTAAGGGTGAATCTCCCTAACCCTTTACCCTTCTAATGGTGAATCTCTTAAAAACCCTAACCCTAACACCTAGCTAGCCCTCACCCCTAACATAAACCCTAACCCTAAGCCTCACCCTAGCCTAAAACTTGCCTATTTGTACCGAAAGTCTGCCCAGGGGATAAGTCATGACGTCCTGACAGCGTGACATTAATGACGTCACAACGACTTCAAATGTCACCCAACACGCGTCACAGACATACACGCGTATAGAGAAAAGACCAAAGAAACAAAAACAACAGAACAAAAACACAAAAAAAGCACAATAGTGACTTCGATGGCCGTATTTCCTCAAGTGTGACGTCATTGACGTTACTCTGACGTCATACGTCACGAAATACGCGTGACTGCACCACACGCGTGAAAGAAAAAGATCACAATTTTGAGTGAAATGTGCGCATCTCGTCATGTATGACGTCATGCACCTCATCATGGCATGAAGTGGATGACATCACGCCTCGCCTGGGTTGCGTAATGGCGCCACAAGTGCAATATCAATTGAGAAAACTGCTAGAGGTCTAAGTCCACCAAAGTGCTCTTTTTTTAAGTTTCTCAAGCCCCATTTTCCCAAAGCACATTAATGTAGACATGCTTAGAAAGGTCTCTACAAGAGGAACACTTTGATATGTATAAAACTCCTTAACTCCTTAATGGGCATGCTCAGCGGAAGAGGTCGAAAACGAGGGGAGGTCCACCAAAGTGGTTTTCCTTAAGTTTGTCAAGCTTCATCTCACCAAACCACACTAAAGTAGTCATGGTTGGGAAGATCTCTGCCAGAGGAACACTTTAATATGTATAAAACTCAATAGGTTAAGAAACCCCTTAAGATACAGCAGTTAGTTAGGGTTGCAATCTAGGGCTAGGGTTAGGCTAGGGGTTAGGGTTGCAATCTAGGGCTAGGGTTGCAATCTAGGGTTAGGGTTGCAATCTAGGGCTAGGGTTGCAATCTAGGGTTAGGGTTAGGCTAGGGGTTAGGGTTAGCACCTTCACGTCTAAGGGAATCACCCTAGAATTAACTCAGTCCTGCCCAAATCTGGCATGTAGATTGTAAAGTGCATGATCTCTTATGGGGAAAAGTATCAGCTCAATCCGTCGCGAAGCATGCATTTTTGAACGAAGCAAAAAGGTCCGGTATAGGTATAACACCCACACAAGACTTGAACTTGTAACTTCACCTTGATACTAGGGCTTGATCTCAAACCTGCTAAAAGCTTTATTCCTGAGAGTTGAGCTCTGAAATTTTCACAGGATTCTTATGGCGTTCTCTCCATCTAGAGGAGCAAGTTTGATGTCAATCCGTGTCATACTTTTCATTTTAGGTGCAATTTGTCATCAGATGTCCATCCGCCACAAAGAGTTAGTGCTAGGCTTACCAGGTTTCTAAGGTCTTGCCACGCATCATTTCATCGAATCACAGCATGTGATACACTGTTAGGAAGGTCTCGTCGAGAAGAACATCTTCACGTGTTTCAATCTACTGAGCCTAATAATGCGCATGCGTTGGAGAAGGTAAAAAGTCGAAAAAAAGGGGCATTTTGACAGTTCCGTTTGAAAGGCTACGAAAACCATGAAAACCTGCCGAAACTGACAGAAGAGGACATTGAAATGATTGTTCATTCTATTGACAGTCGTGTGGTTTAATGGGTGTAGAAAATGATCCATTGGAGAATTTTCTACGAATTTTCTTGTTTGACGGGGTGAAATAAGTACGCTTTGCAGACCTATCTTTCTTAGCTTTCAAAATTCGTAGAAAAATCAATTCTCATCCGTTTCTCGTTAAACTTACATCGATGCAATTAGCTTTGAAAGTACTTTCCACTAGAATTATAAAAAGAGATGAAAGTTGGCGTCTCCACACTCTGTCAAAGTTGAAACTTTTTCTCACTTTTACCCCGACCTATTAAAAATGGAAAAATTGCTCTGCTCACAGTATTTTCAACGTCAGTGGTCATTAAACAGCAGGAAAAAGAGAAAAAGGAGGAAAAAGGAAGAGAACAAAAGAAAAAAGAAACAGACAGAAAAGGGCAACTCCGGTATCGAACCCCGGACCGTCAGATTCTCGGTAATCTGCCCGCGGCGGTCATGGAGGGTCAAGAGTTCAATACCGGCCGGTGCGCGACTAAACTCTTTTTTGCTTTTTTTGCTTTTTTCCTCCTTTTTCTTCTTTTACCCCTCCTATTTTCATGCACTTTAGCTGCCGAGCATGGTTTTTCTCTTTATTTTTGAAAATAACCATCTTACCGATTTTCACTTGTACATGTACAAGTAAACAAACAAAATGGCGGACTGCACAATGCGATCGTAGTTTTGCTTTTATCGCCTAAGCCAAGGCCTAAGCCAGCCCACGGACACCCGAAATCAGCTTGCCTCTCCACGCTCTATGTATTGGCCCAGTTTTTTTGCAAAGAAAACGCTTCCTTTGCCAAACAAACGCAAAACCCAACCGGACCACGTGGTGGCAGCCATTCGCAAGTTGCCATCCTGGTTTTCTGCTTTTAGGCCTGAGCAGAAGCCAAGGCAGCCCACGGACACCCGAAGTCAGCTTAAGAGTCCATTCTGTACCTAGCGGCCCATTCTATTTGCACTTTCAAGCCGTTCCTTTGGCCAACAGACGCACAACATGCTGCCAGCTCATTTGCATAATGCCAAAATCATTTGGCGAGGAGAGGTAGCCCTTCTTGCAAGCTATAACAACTACTAAGTCCCCGAAGCAACTCGCAAATCCCAAGCCCAGCTACACGCCCGACTCGCATTCCACCCACAAAGCCAAATCTCAACGCATTTTATTTTTTTATTACATTTCAACACCACATAACAGCAGAGTTGCTTCAAGAGTCTTAGCGGCTGTTCGCTCGGGTTCTAATCCACTAGACTGAAACTTGGCCCCTGGCCGAGATACCCCTTCCATTCTTTGAAGAGCTCCTAAGGGCTTTACGGAACCTAGAGGCTTCATGATGCCTCCTCGGTCTCACCAAGCCAACCCAGCGGGAACCCAAGCCAAGTGAACCCAAGCCTCAACCGCTCCTTACCCAGCCCAGGCCAGGCCCCCCTCTTCAAAATTCTCACCAAGGCCAGCTGAAAAATGCCCACCAGGGCAAATGAACATTTCTGCCGAGGGCAACTGAACACTGCCGAGGGCAAATCAACAACACTGTTCCTTCTATCCTTTTTCCTGCTGTAAAAGACCTTTTGCTGTTGATTTTCTCTAACGCTCGCCTCCGTTCATTAGTTATGACTTCATTCCTATGGAGACTTTGCACCTTGACAGCTTTGCAAGGCCTACACTACTTGCATGGTAGGCTATTGCCTTTTATTTCAATTAACCCTTACCTGACGCTTAAGACTGCTCTTAAAGCAAGATATAGAGTTAGGGTTAGTTAGAAAAACAGCTAGGGTAACCTAAAACCGATAAGACCCGCTTAAATCTTTTAAATTGCTCACTCTTCAGACAGGGATTCTAAGGGTGAATCTTTCAAATTGCTAACCCCTCAAAGGGTGATTTTTCCAAATCTCTCACCCTTCTAAGGGTGAATCTCTCAAATTGCTAACCCTTCAAAGGGTGAATTTTTCAAATCTCTCACCCTTCTAAGGGTGAATCTCCCTAACCCTTTACCCTTCTAATGGTGAATCTCTTAAAAACCCTAACCCTAACACCTAGCTAGCCCTCACCCCTAACATAAACCCTAACCCTAAGCCTCACCCTAGCCTAAAACTTGCCTATTTGTACCGAAAGTCTGCCCAGGGGATAAGTCATGACGTCCTGACAGCGTGACATTAATGACGTCACAACGACTTCAAATGTCACCCAACACGCGTCACAGACATACACGCGTATAGAGAAAAGACCAAAGAAACAAAAACAACAGAACAAAAACACAAAAAAAGCACAATAGTGACTTCGATGGCCGTATTTCCTCAAGTGTGACGTCATTGACGTACTCTGACGTCATACGTCACGAAATACGCGTGACTGCACCACACGCGTGAAAGAAAAAGATCACAATTTTGAGTGAAATGTGCGCATCTCGTCATGTATGACGTCATGCACCTCATCATGGCATGAAGTGGATGACATCACGCCTCGCCTGGGTTGCGTAATGGCGCCACAAGTGCAATATCAATTGAGAAAACTGCTAGAGGTCTAAGTCCACCAAAGTGCTCTTTTTTTAAGTTTCTCAAGCCCCATTTTCCCAAAGCACATTAATGTAGACATGCTTAGAAAGGTCTCTGCAAGAGGAACACTTTGATATGTATAAAACTCCTTAACTCCTTAATGGGCATGCTCAGCGGAAGAGGTCGAAAACGAGGGGAGCGAGGGGAGGTCCACCAAAGTGGTTTCCCTTAAGTTTGTCAAGCTTCATCTCACCAAACCACACTAAAGTAGTCATGGTTGGGAAGATCTCTGCCAGAGGAACACTTTAATATGTATAAAACTCAATAGGCTAAGAAACCCCTTAAGATACAGCAGTTAGTTAGGGTTGCAATCTGGGGCTAGGGTTAGGCTAGGGGTTAGGGTTGCAATCTAGGGCTAGGGTTGCAATCTAGGGTTAGGGTTGCAATCTAGGGCTAGGGTTGCAATCTAGGGTTAGGGTTAGGCTAGGGGTTAGGGTTAGCACCTTCACGTCTAAGGGAATCACCCTAGAATTAACTCAGTCCTGCCCAAATCTGGCATGTAGATTGTAAAGTGCATGATCTCTTATGGGGAAAAGTATCAGCTCAATCCGTCGCGAAGCATGCATTTTTGAACGAAGCAAAAAGGTCCGGTATAGGTATAACACCCACACAAAGACTTGAACTTGTAACTTCACCTTGATACTAGGGCTATGATCTCAAACCTGCTAAAAGCTTTATTCCTGAGAGTTGAGCTCTGAAATTTTCACAGGATTCTTATGGCGTTCTCTCCATCTCGAGGAGCAAGTTTGATGTCAATCCGTGTCATACTTTTCATTTTAGGTGCATTTTGTCATCAGATGTCCATCCGCCCACAAAGAGTTAGTGCTAGGCTTACCAGGTTTCTAAGGTCTTGCCACGCATCATTTCATCGAATCACAGCATTTGATACACTGTTAGGAAGGTCTCCTCGAGAAGAACATCTTCACGTGTTTCAATCTACTGAGCCTAATAATGCGCATGCGTTGGAGAAGGTAAAAAGTCGAAAAAAAGGGGCATTTTGACAGTTCCGTTTGAAAGGCTACGAAAACCATGAAAACCTCCCGAAACTGACAGAAGAGGACATTGAAATGATTGTTCATTCTATTGACAGTCGTGTGGTTTAATGGGTGTAGAAAATGATCCATTGGAGAATTTTCTACGAATTTTCTTGTTTGACGGGTGAAATAAGTACGCTTTGCAGACCTATCTTTCTTAGCTTTCAAAATTCGTAGAAAAATCAATTTTCATCCGTTTCTCGTTAAACTTACATCGATGCAATTAGCTTTGAAAGTACTTTCCACTAGAATTATAAAAAGAGATGAAAGTTGGCGTCTCCACACTCTGTCAAAGTTGAAACTTTTTCTCACTTTTACCCCGACCTATTAAAAATGGAAAAATTGCTCTGCTCACAGTATTTTCAACGCCAGTGGTCATTAAACAGCAGGAAAAAGAGAAAAAGGAGGAAAAAGGAAGAGAACAAAAGAAAAAAGAAACAGACAAAAAAGGGGAACTCCGGTATCGAACCCCGGACCGTCAGATTCTCGGTAATCTGCCCGCGGCGGTCATGGAGGGTCAAGAGTTCAATACCGGCCGGTGCGCGACTAAACTCTTTTTTGCTTTTTTTGCTTTTTTCCTCCTTTTTCTTCTTTTACCCCTCCTATTTTCATGCACTTTAGCTGCCGAGCATGGTTTTTCTCTTTATTTTTGAAAATAACCATCTTACCGATTTTCACTTGTACATGTACAAGTAAACAAACAAAATGGCGGACTGCACAATGCGATCGTAGTTTTGCTTTTATCGCCTAAGCCAAGGCCTAAGCCAGCCCACGGACACCCGAAATCAGCTTGCCTCTCCACGCTCTATGTATTGGCCCAGTTTTTTTGCAAAGAAAACGCTTCCTTTGCCAAACAAACGCAAAACCCAACCGGACCACGTGGTGGCAGCCATTCGCAAGTTGCCATCCTGGTTTTCTGCTTTTAGGCCTGAGCAGAAGCCCAAGGCAGCCCACGGACACCCGAAGTCAGCTTAAGAGTCCATTCTGTACCTAGCGGCCCATTCTATTTGCACTTTCAAGCCGTTCCTTTGGCCAACAGACGCACAACATGCTGCCAGCTCATTTGCATAATGCCAAAATCATTTGGCGAGGAGAGGTAGCCCTTCTTGCAAGCTATAACAACTACTAAGTCCCCGAAGCAACTCGCAAATCCCAAGCCCAGCTACACGCCCGACTCGCATTCCACCCACAAAGCCCAAATCTCAACGCATTTTATTTTTTATTACATTTCAACACCACATAACAGCAGAGTTGCTTCAAGAGTCTTAGCGGCTGTTCGCTCGGGTTCTAATCCACTAGACTGAAACTTGGCCCCTGGCCGAGATACCCCTTCCATTCTTTGAAGAGCTCCTAAGGGCTTTACGGAACCTAGAGGCTTCATGATGCCTCCTCGGTCTCACCAAGCCAACCCAGCGGGAACCCAAGCCAAGTGAACCCAAGCCTCAACCGCTCCTTACCCAGCCCAGGCCCAGGCCCCCCTCTTCAAAATTCTCACCAAGGCCAGCTGAAAAATGCCCACCAGGGCAAATGAACATTTCTGCCGAGGGCAACTGAACACTGCCGAGGGCAAATCAACAACACTGTTCCTTCTATCCTTTTTCCTGCTGTAAAAGACCTTTTGCTGTTGATTTTCTCTAACGCTCGCCTCCGTTCATTAGTTATGACTTCATTCCTATGGAGACTTTGCACCTTGACAGCTTTGCAAGGCCTACACTACTTGCATGGTAGGCTATTGCCTTTTATTTCAATTAACCCTTACCTGACGCTTAAGACTGCTCTTAAAGCAAGATATAGAGTTAGGGTTAGTTAGAAAAACAGCTAGGGTAACCTAAAACCGATAAGACCCGCTTAAATCTTTTAAATTGCTCACTCTTCAGACAGGGATTCTAAGGGTGAATCTTTCAAATTGCTAACCCCTCAAAGGGTGATTTTTCCAAATCTCTCACCCTTCTAAGGGTGAATCTCTCAAATTGCTAACCCTTCAAAGGGTGAATTTTTCAAATCTCTCACCCTTCTAAGGGTGAATCTCCCTAACCCTTTACCCTTCTAATGGTGAATCTCTTAAAAACCCTAACCCTAACACCTAGCTAGCCCTCACCCCTAACATAAACCCTAACCCTAAGCCTCACCCTAGCCTAAAACTTGCCTATTTGTACCGAAAGTCTGCCCAGGGGATAAGTCATGACGTCCTGACAGCGTGACATTAATGACGTCACAACGACTTCAAATGTCACCCAACACGCGTCACAGACATACACGCGTATAGAGAAAAGACCAAAGAAACAAAAACAACAGAACAAAAACACAAAAAAAGCACAATAGTGACTTCGATGGCCGTATTTCCTCAAGTGTGACGTCATTGACGTTACTCTGACGTCATACGTCACGAAATACGCGTGACTGCACCACACGCGTGAAAGAAAAAGATCACAATTTTGAGTGAAATGTGCGCATCTCGTCATGTATGACGTCATGCACCTCATCATGGCATGAAGTGGATGACATCACGCCTCGCCTGGGTTGCGTAATGGCGCCACAAGTGCAATATCAATTGAGAAAACTGCTAGAGGTCTAAGTCCACCAAAGTGCTCTTTTTTTAAGTTTCTCAAGCCCCATTTTCCCAAAGCACATTAATGTAGACATGCTTAGAAAGGTCTCTGCAAGAGGAACACTTTGATATGTATAAAACTCCTTAACTCCTTAATGGGCATGCTCAGCGGAAGAGGTCGAAAACGAGGGGAGGTCCACCAAAGTGGTTTTCCTTAAGTTTGTCAAGCTTCATCTCACCAAACCACACTAAAGTAGTCATGGTTGGGAAGATCTCTGCCAGAGGAACACTTTAATATGTATAAAACTCAATAGGTTAAGAAACCCCTTAAGATACAGCAGTTAGTTAGGGTTGCAATCTAGGGCTAGGGTTAGGCTAGGGGTTAGGGTTGCAATCTAGGGCTAGGGTTGCAATCTAGGGTTAGGGTTGCAATCTAGGGCTAGGGTTGCAATCTAGGGTTAGGGTTAGGCTAGGGGTTAGGGTTAGCACCTTCACGTCTAAGGGAATCACCCTAGAATTAACTCAGTCCTGCCCAAATCTGGCATGTAGATTGTAAAGTGCATGATCTCTTATGGGGAAAAGTATCAGCTCAATCCGTCGCGAAGCATGCATTTTTGAACGAAGCAAAAAGGTCCGGTATAGGTATAACACCCACACAAGACTTGAACTTGTAACTTCACCTTGATACTAGGGCTTGATCTCAAACCTGCTAAAAGCTTTATTCCTGAGAGTTGAGCTCTGAAATTTTCACAGGATTCTTATGGCGTTCTCTCCATCTAGAGGAGCAAGTTTGATGTCAATCCGTGTCATACTTTTCATTTTAGGTGCAATTTGTCATCAGATGTCCATCCGCCACAAAGAGTTAGTGCTAGGCTTACCAGGTTTCTAAGGTCTTGCCACGCATCATTTCATCGAATCACAGCATGTGATACACTGTTAGGAAGGTCTCGTCGAGAAGAACATCTTCACGTGTTTCAATCTACTGAGCCTAATAATGCGCATGCGTTGGAGAAGGTAAAAAGTCGAAAAAAAGGGGCATTTTGACAGTTCCGTTTGAAAGGCTACGAAAACCATGAAAACCTGCCGAAACTGACAGAAGAGGACATTGAAATGATTGTTCATTCTATTGACAGTCGTGTGGTTTAATGGGTGTAGAAAATGATCCATTGGAGAATTTTCTACGAATTTTCTTGTTTGACGGGGTGAAATAAGTACGCTTTGCAGACCTATCTTTCTTAGCTTTCAAAATTCGTAGAAAAATCAATTCTCATCCGTTTCTCGTTAAACTTACATCGATGCAATTAGCTTTGAAAGTACTTTCCACTAGAATTATAAAAAGAGATGAAAGTTGGCGTCTCCACACTCTGTCAAAGTTGAAACTTTTTCTCACTTTTACCCCGACCTATTAAAAATGGAAAAATTGCTCTGCTCACAGTATTTTCAACGTCAGTGGTCATTAAACAGCAGGAAAAAGAGAAAAAGGAGGAAAAAGGAAGAGAACAAAAGAAAAAAGAAACAGACAGAAAAGGGCAACTCCGGTATCGAACCCCGGACCGTCAGATTCTCGGTAATCTGCCCGCGGCGGTCATGGAGGGTCAAGAGTTCAATACCGGCCGGTGCGCGACTAAACTCTTTTTTGCTTTTTTTGCTTTTTTCCTCCTTTTTCTTCTTTTACCCCTCCTATTTTCATGCACTTTAGCTGCCGAGCATGGTTTTTCTCTTTATTTTTGAAAATAACCATCTTACCGATTTTCACTTGTACATGTACAAGTAAACAAACAAAATGGCGGACTGCACAATGCGATCGTAGTTTTGCTTTTATCGCCTAAGCCAAGGCCTAAGCCAGCCCACGGACACCCGGCTTGCCTCTCCACGCTCTATGTATTGGCCCAGTTTTTTTGCAAAGAAAACGCTTCCTTTGCCAAACAAACGCAAAACCCAACCGGACCACGTGGTGGCAGCCATTCGCAAGTTGCCATCCTGGTTTTCTGCTTTTAGGCCTGAGCAGAAGCCCAAGGAGCCCACGGACACCCGAAGTCAGCTTAAGAGTCCATTCTGTACCTAGCGGCCCATTCTATTTGCACTTTCAAGCCGTTCCTTTGGCCAACAGACGCACAACATGCTGCCAGCTCATTTGCATAATGCCAAAATCATTTGGCGAGGAGAGGTAGCCCTTCTTGCAAGCTATAACAACTACTAAGTCCCCGAAGCAACTCGCAAATCCCAAGCCCAGCTACACGCCCGACTCGCATTCCACCCACAAAGCCCAAATCTCAACGCATTTTATTTTTTTATTACATTTCAACACCACATAACAGCAGAGTTGCTTCAAGAGTCTTAGCGGCTGTTCGCTCGGGTTCTAATCCACTAGACTGAAACTTGGCCCCTGGCCGAGATACCCCTTCCATTCTTTGAAGAGCTCCTAAGGGCTTTACGGAACCTAGAGGCTTCATGATGCCTCCTCGGTCTCACCAAGCCAACCCAGCGGGAACCCAAGCCAAGTGAACCCAAGCCTCAACCGCTCCTTACCCAGCCCAGGCCCAGGCCCCCCTCTTCAAAATTCTCACCAAGGCCAGCTGAAAAATGCCCACCAGGGCAAATGAACATTTCTGCCGAGGGCAACTGAACACTGCGAGGGCAAATCAACACACTGTTCCTTCTATCCTTTTTCCTGCTGTAAAAGACCTTTTGCTGTTGATTTTCTCTAACGCTCGCCTCCGTTCATTAGTTATGACTTCATTCCTATGGAGACTTTGCACCTTGACAGCTTTGCAAGGCCTACACTACTTGCATGGTAGGCTATTGCCTTTTATTTCAATTAACCCTTACCTGACGCTTAAGACTGCTCTTAAAGCAAGATATAGAGTTAGGGTTAGTTAGAAAAACAGCTAGGGTAACCTAAAACCGATAAGACCCGCTTAAATCTTTTAAATTGCTCACTCTTCAGACAGGGATTCTAAGGGTGAATCTTTCAAATTGCTAACCCCTCAAAGGGTGATTTTTCCAAATCTCTCACCCTTCTAAGGGTGAATCTCTCAAATTGCTAACCCTTCAAAGGGTGAATTTTTCAAATCTCTCACCCTTCTAAGGGTGAATCTCCCTAACCCTTTACCCTTCTAATGGTGAATCTCTTAAAAACCCTAACCCTAACACCTAGCTAGCCCTCACCCCTAACATAAACCCTAACCCTAAGCCTCACCCTAGCCTAAAACTTGCCTATTTGTACCGAAAGTCTGCCCAGGGGATAAGTCATGACGTCCTGACAGCGTGACATTAATGACGTCACAACGACTTCAAATGTCACCCAACACGCGTCACAGACATACACGCGTATAGAGAAAAGACCAAAGAAACAAAAACAACAGAACAAAAACACAAAAAAAGCACAATAGTGACTTCGATGGCCGTATTTCCTCAAGTGTGACGTCATTGACGTTACTCTGACGTCATACGTCACGAAATACGCGTGACTGCACCACACGCGTGAAAGAAAAAGATCACAATTTTGAGTGAAATGTGCGCATCTCGTCATGTATGACGTCATGCACCTCATCATGGCATGAAGTGGATGACATCACGCCTCGCCTGGGTTGCGTAATGGCGCCACAAGTGCAATATCAATTGAGAAAACTGCTAGAGGTCTAAGTCCACCAAAGTGCTCTTTTTTAAGTTTCTCAAGCCCCATTTTCCCAAAGCACATTAATGTAGACATGCTTAGAAAGGTCTCTGCAAGAGGAACACTTTGATATGTATAAAACTCCTTAACTCCTTAATGGGCATGCTCAGCGGAAGAGGTCGAAAACGAGGGGGGAGGTCCACCAAGTTGGTTTTCCTTAAGTTTGTCAAGCTTCAATCTCACCAAACCACACTAAAGTAGTCATGGTTGGGAAAATCTCTGCCAGAGGAACACTTTAATATGTATAAAACTCAATAGGTTAAGAAACCCCTTAAGATACAGCAGTTAGTTAGGGTTGCAATCTAGGGCTAGGGTTAGGCTAGGGGTTAGGGTTGCAATCTAGGGCTAGGGTTGCAATCTAGGGTTAGGGTTGCAATCTAGGGCTAGGGTTGCAATCTAGGGTTAGGGTTAGCTAGGGGTTAGGGTTAGCACCTTCACGTCTAAGGGAATCACCCTAGAATTAACTCAGTCCTGCCCAAATCTGGCATGTAGATTGTAAAGTGCATGATCTCTTATGGGGAAAAGTATCAGCTCAATCCGTCGCGAAGCATGCATTTTTGAACGAAGCCAAAAAGGTCCGGTATAGGTATAACACCCACACAAGACTTGTGAACTTGTAACCTCACCTTGATAGTAGGGCTTGATCTCAAACCTGCTAAAAGCTTTATTCCTGAGAGTTGAGCTCTGAAATTTTCACAGGATTCTTATGGCGTTCTCTCCATCTCGAGGAGCAAGTTTGATGTCAATCCGTGTCATACTTTTCATTCTAGGTGCATTTTGTCATCAGATGTCCATCCGCCACAAAGAGTTAGTGCTAGGCTTACCAGGTTTCTAAGGTCTTGCCACGCATCATTTCATCGAATCACAGCATGTGATACACTGTTAGGAAGGTCTCGTCCAGAAGAACATCTTCACGTGTTTCAATCTACTGAGCCTAATAATGCGCATGCGTTGGAGAAGGTAAAAAGTCGAAAAAAAGGGGCATTTTGACAGTTCCGTTTGAAAGGCTACGAAAACCATGAAAACCTCCCGAAACTGACAGAAGAGGACATTGAAATGATTGTTCATTCTATTGACAGTCGTGTGGTTTAATGGGTGTAGAAAATGATCCATTGGAGAATTTTCTACGAATTTTCTTGTTTGACGGGGTGAAATAAGTACGCTTTGCAGACCTATCTTTCTTAGCTTTCAAAATTCGTAGAAAAATCAATTTTCATCCGTTTCTCGTTAAACTTACATCGATGCAATTAGCTTTGAAAGTACTTTCCACTAGAATTATAAAAAGAGATGAAAGTTGGCGTGTCCACACTCTGTCAAAGTTGAAACTTTTTCTCACTTTTACCCCGACCTATTAAAAATGGAAAAATTGCTCTGCTCACAGTATTTTCAACGTCAGTGGTCATTAAACAGCAGGAAAAAGAGAAAAAGGAGGAAAAAGGAAGAGAACAAAAGAAAAAAGAAACAGACAAAAAAGGGCAACTCCGGTATCGAACCCCGGACCGTCAGATTCTCGGTAATCTGCCCGCGGCGGTCATGGAGGGTCAAGAGTTCAATACCGGCCGGTGCGCGACTAAACTCTTTTTTGCTTTTTTTGCTTTTTTCCTCCTTTTTCTTCTTTTACCCCTCCTATTTTCATGCACTTTAGCTGCCGAGCATGGTTTTTCTCTTTATTTTTGAAAATAACCATCTTACCGATTTTCACTTGTACATGTACAAGTAAACAAACAAAATGGCGGACTGCACAATGCGATCGTAGTTTTGCTTTTATCGCCTAAGCCAAGGCCTAAGCCAGCCCACGGACACCCGAAATCAGCTTGCCTCTCCACGCTCTATGTATTGGCCCAGTTTTTTTGCAAAGAAAACGCTTCCTTTGCCAAACAAACGCAAAACCGAACCGGACCACGTGGTGGCAGCCATTCGCAAGTTGCCATCCTAGTTTTCTGCTTTTAGGCCTGAGCAGAAGCCCAAGGCAGCCCACGGACACCCGAAGTCAGCTAAGAGTCCATTCTGTACCTAGCGGCCCATTCTATTTGCACTTTCAAGCCGTTCCTTTGGCCAACAGACGCACAACATGCTGCCAGCTCATTTGCATAATGCCAAAATCATTTGGCGAGGAGAGGTAGCCCTTCTTGCAAGCTATAACAACTACTAAGTCCCCGAAGCAACTCGCAAATCCCAAGCCCAGCTACACGCCCGACTCGCATTCCACCCACCAAAGCCCAAATCTCAACGCATTTTATTTTTTTATTACATTTCAACATCACATCACAGCAGAGTTGCTTCAAGAGTCTTAGCGGCTGTTCGCTCGGGTTCTAATCCACTAGACTGAAACTTGGCCCCTGGCCGAGATACCCCTTCCATTCTTTGAAGAGCTCCTAAGGGCTTTACGGAACCTAGAGGCTTCATGATGCCTCCTCGGTCTCACCAAGCCAACCCAGCGGGAACCCAAGTCAAGTGAACCCAAGCCTCAACCGCTCCTTACAGCCCAGGCCCCCCTCTCCAAAATTCTCACCAAGGCCAGCTGAAAATGCCCACCAGGGCAAATGAACATTTCTGCCGAGGGCAACTGAACACTGCCGAGGGCAAATCAACAACACTGTTCCTTCTATCCTTTTTCCTGCTGTAAAAGACCTTTTGCTGTTGATTTTCTCTAACGCTCGCCTCCGTTCATTAGTTATGACTTCATTCCTATGGAGACTTTGCACCTTGACAGCTTTGCAAGGCCTACACTACTTGCATGGTAGGCTATTGCCTTTTATCTCAATTAACCCTTACCTGACGCTTAAGACTGCTCTTAAAGCAAGAAGTAGAGTTAGGGTTAGTTAGAAAAAGAGCTAGGGTAACCTAAGACCGATAAGACCCGGTTAAATCTTTTAAATTGCTCACTCTTCAGACAGGGATTCTAAGGGTGAATCTTTCAAATTGCTAACCCCTCAAAGGGTGAATTTTTCAAATCTCTCACCCTTCTAAGGGTGAATCTCTCAAATTGCTAACCCTTCAAAGGGTGAATTTTTCAAATCTCTCACCCTTCTAAGGGTGAATCTCTCAAATTGCTAACCCTTCAAAGGGTGAATCTCTTAAAAAACCCTAACCCTAACACCTAGCTAGCCCTAACCCCTAACATGAACCCTAACCCTAACCCTCACCCTAGCCTAAAACTTGCCTATTTGTACCAAAAGTCTGCCCAGGGGATAAGTCATGACGTCCTGACAGCGTGACATTAATGACGTCACAACGACTTCAAATGTCACCCAACACGCGTCACAGACATACACGCGTATAGAGAAAAGACCAAAGAAACAAAAACAACAGAACAAAAACACAAAAAAAGCACAATAGTGACTTCGATGGCCGTATTTCCTCAAGTGTGACGTCATTGACGTTACTCTGACGTCATACGTCACGAAATACGCGTGACTGCACCACACGCGTGAAAGAAAAAGATCACAATTTTGAGTGAAATGTGCGCATCTCGTCATGTATGACGTCATGCACCTCATCATGGCATGAAGTGGATGACATCACGCCTCGCCTGGGTTGCGTAATGGCGCCACAAGTGCAATATCAATTGAGAAAACTGCTAGAGGTCTAAGTCCACCAAAGTGCTCTTTTTTTAAGTTTCTCAAGCCCCATTTTCCCAAAGCACATTAATGTAGACATGCTTAGAAAGGTCTCTGCAAGAGGAACACTTTGATATGTATAAAACTCCTTAACTCCTTAATGGGCATGCTCAGCGGAAGAGGTCGAGAACGAGGGGAGGTCCACCAAAGTGGTTTTCCTTAAGTTTGTCAAGCTTCATCTCACCAAACCACACTAAAGTAGTCATGGTTGGGAAGATCTCTGCCAGAGGAACACTTTAATATGTATAAAACTCAATAGGTTAAGAAACCCCTTAAGATACAGCAGTTAGTTAGGGTTGCAATCTAGGGCTAGGGTTAGGCTAGGGGTTAGGGTTGCAATCTAGGGCTAGGGTTGCAATCTAGGGTTAGGGTTGCAATCTAGGGCTAGGGTTGCAATCTAGGGTTAGGGTTAGGCTAGGGGTTAGGGTTAGCACCTTCACGTCTAAGGGAATCACCCTAGAATTAACTCAGTCCTGCCCAAATCTGGCATGTAGATTGTAAAGTGCATGATCTCTTATGGGGAAAAGTATCAGCTCAATCCGTCGCGAAGCATGCATTTTTGAACGAAGCAAAAAGGTCCGGTATAGGTATAACACCCACAGAAGACTTGAACTTGTAACCTCACCTTGATAGTAGGGCTTGATCTCAAACCTGCTAAAAGCTTTATTCCTGAGAGTTGAGCTCTGAAATTTTCACAGGATTCTTATGGCGTTCTCTCCATCTCGAGGAGCAAGTTTGATGTCAATCCGTGTCATACTTTTCATTCTAGGTGCATTTTGTCATCAGATGTCCATCCGCCACAAAGAGTTAGTGCTAGGCTTACCAGGTTTCTAAGGTCTTGCCACGCATCATTTCATCGAATCACAGCATGTGATACACTGTTAGGAAGGTCTCGTCCAGAAGAACATCTTCACGTGTTTCAATCTACTGAGCCTAATAATGCGCATGCGTTGGAGAAGGTAAAAAGTCGAAAAAAAGGGGCATTTTGACAGTTCCGTTTGAAAGGCTACGAAAACCATGAAAACCTCCCGAAACTGACAGAAGAGGACATTGAAATGATTGTTCATTCTATTGACAGTCGTGTGGTTTAATGGGTGTAGAAAATGATCCATTGGAGAATTTTCTACGAATTTTCTTGTTTGACGGGGTGAAATAAGTACGCTTTGCAGACCTATCTTTCTTAGCTTTCAAAATTCGTAGAAAAATCAATTTTCATCCGTTTCTCGTTAAACTTACATCGATGCAATTAGCTTTGAAAGTACTTTCCACTAGAATTATAAAAAGAGATGAAAGTTGGCGTGTCCACACTCTGTCAAAGTTGAAACTTTTTCTCACTTTTACCCCGACCTATTAAAAATGGAAAAATTGCTCTGCTCACAGTATTTTCAACGTCAGTGGTCATTAAACAGCAGGAAAAAGAGAAAAAGGAGGAAAAAGGAAGAGAACAAAAGAAAAAAGAAACAGACAAAAAAGGGCAACTCCGGTATCGAACCCCGGACCGTCAGATTCTCGGTAATCTGCCCGCGGCGGTCATGGAGGGTCAAGAGTTCAATACCGGCCGGTGCGCGACTAAACTCTTTTTTGCTTTTTTGCTTTTTTCCTCCTTTTTCTTCTTTTACCCCTCCTATTTTCATGCACTTTAGCTGCCGAGCATGGTTTTTCTCTTTATTTTTGAAAATAACCATCTTACCGATTTTCACTTGTACATGTACAAGTAAACAAACAAAATGGCGGACTGCACAATGCGATCGTAGTTTTGCTTTTATCGCCTAAGCCAAGGCCTAAGCCAGCCCACGGACACCCGAAATCAGCTTGCCTCTCCACGCTCTATGTATTGGCCCAGTTTTTTTGCAAAGAAAACGCTTCCTTTGCCAAACAAACGCAAAACCGAACCGGACCACGTGGTGGCAGCCATTCGCAAGTTGCCATCCTAGTTTTCTGCTTTTAGGCCTGAGCAGAAGCCCAAGGCAGCCCACGGACACCCGAAGTCAGCTTAAGAGTCCATTCTGTACCTAGCGGCCCATTCTATTTGCACTTTCAAGCCGTTCCTTTGGCCAACAGACGCACAACATGCTGCCAGCTCATTTGCATAATGCCAAAATCATTTGGCGAGGAGAGGTAGCCCTTCTTGCAAGCTATAACAACTACTAAGTCCCCGAAGCAACTCGCAAATCCCAAGCCCAGCTACACGCCCGACTCGCATTCCACCACAAAGCCCAAATCTCAACGCATTTTATTTTTTTATTACATTTCAACATCACATCACAGCAGAGTTGCTTCAAGAGTCTTAGCGGCTGTTCGCTCGGGTTCTAATCCACTAGACTGAAACTTGGCCCCTGGCCGAGATACCCCTTCCATTCTTTGAAGAGCTCCTAAGGGCTTTACGGAACCTAGAGGCTTCATGATGCCTCCTCGGTCTCACCAAGCCAACCCAGCGGGAACCCAAGTCAAGTGAACCCAAGCCTCAACCGCTCCTTACAGCCCAGGCCCCCTCTCCAAAATTCTCACCAAGGCCAGCTGAAAAAATGCCCACCAGGGCAAATGAACATTTCTGCCGAGGGCAACTGAACACTGCCGAGGGCAAATCAACAACACTGTTCCTTCTATCCTTTTTCCTGCTGTAAAAGACCTTTTGCTGTTGATTTTCTCTAACGCTCGCCTCCGTTCATTAGTTATGACTTCATTCCTATGGAGACTTTGCACCTTGACAGCTTTGCAAGGCCTACACTACTTGCATGGTAGGCTATTGCCTTTTATCTCAATTAACCCTTACCTGACGCTTAAGACTGCTCTTAAAGCAAGAAGTAGAGTTAGGGTTAGTTAGAAAAAGAGCTAGGGTAACCTAAGACCGATAAGACCCGGTTAAATCTTTTAAATTGCTCACTCTTCAGACAGGGATTCTAAGGGTGAATCTTTCAAATTGCTAACCCCTCAAAGGGTGAATTTTTCAAATCTCTCACCCTTCTAAGGGTGAATCTCTCAAATTGCTAACCCTTCAAAGGGTGAATTTTTCAAATCTCTCACCCTTCTAAGGGTGAATCTCTCAAATTGCTAACCCTTCAAAGGGTGAATCTCTTAAAAACCCTAACCCTAACACCTAGCTAGCCCTAACCCCTAACATGAACCCTAACCCTAACCCTCACCCTAGCCTAAAACTTGCCTATTTGTACCAAAAGTCTGCCCAGGGGATAAGTCATGACGTCCTGACAGCGTGACATTAATGACGTCACAACGACTTCAAATGTCACCCAACACGCGTCACAGACATACACGCGTATAGAGAAAAGACCAAAGAAACAAAAACAACAGAACAAAAACACAAAAAAAGCACAATAGTGACTTCGATGGCCGTATTTCCTCAAGTGTGACGTCATTGACGTTACTCTGACGTCATACGTCACGAAATACGCGTGACTGCACCACACGCGTGAAAGAAAAAGATCACAATTTTGAGTGAAATGTGCGCATCTCGTCATGTATGACGTCATGCACCTCATCATGGCATGAAGTGGATGACATCACGCCTCGCCTGGGTTGCGTAATGGCGCCACAAGTGCAATATCAATTGAGAAAACTGCTAGAGGTCTAAGTCCACCAAAGTGCTCTTTTTTTAAGTTTCTCAAGCCCCATTTTCCCAAAGCACATTAATGTAGACATGCTTAGAAAGGTCTCTGCAAGAGGAACACTTTGATATGTATAAAACTCCTTAACTCCTTAATGGGCATGCTCAGCGGAAGAGGTCGAGAACGAGGGGAGGTCCACCAAAGTGGTTTTCCTTAAGTTTGTCAAGCTTCATCTCACCAAACCACACTAAAGTAGTCATGGTTGGGAAGATCTCTGCCAGAGGAACACTTTAATATGTATAAAACTCAATAGGTTAAGAAACCCCTTAAGATACAGCAGTTAGTTAGGGTTGCAATCTAGGGCTAGGGTTAGGCTAGGGGTTAGGGTTGCAATCTAGGGCTAGGGTTGCAATCTAGGGTTAGGGTTGCAATCTAGGGCTAGGGTTGCAATCTAGGGTTAGGGTTAGGCTAGGGGTTAGGGTTAGCACCTTCACGTCTAAGGGAATCACCCTAGAATTAACTCAGTCCTGCCCAAATCTGGCATGTAGATTGTAAAGTGCATGATCTCTTATGGGGAAAAGTATCAGCTCAATCCGTCGCGAAGCATGCATTTTT
>NW_028290877.1:0-7500 GCF_964205215.1 Stylophora pistillata
GTAAGCCAAAAGTCACGAAAGGAGAGAACTTATCTGTGTATCGAGTGCGAATGTCGAACTAAGATACTCCGAAAAAACAATAAGTAACACCAAGAAAGATCGGAATTCTAGTGTTACTCTCACTCACTATTTCATCTCGATAACATAGATTGCTTCGCGCCCAAAAGGAGACAGTAGCCACAAAAAAAACAAAAAGTAACTGGCATGCGTAGCATTCTAATGTGTTTGAGGTGGTTCCAGCGATCCTGCAATGGTGTGGAAATCAGGATTTTAAACCTAATCTGCTTGGAAGAGAAATCAGACACTTACCTTTGAGGTGTATTGTTCGGTCTTTGTCTCGGGAGCAGCATACAAAGGTGTTCCTGGGTTGGGAGTCATGATACTGCGGTAAAGATTTGTCGCACCGAGGTCGGAAATTTTGGCAATTCTTACTGGGGGTAGCCCTCTTTCAAAGATGAGCACGTTGTCAGGTTTGATATCCCGATGAAGGACAGGATTAGGATGAAGATGTAAGTAAAGGATTCCTTGTGCTACATCAAGAGCAATGGAAACTACCTCTGGGCAAATGGGGGACGCTAAATTGACCAATCAGAGCGCGCGCTTTACTTTGGCTATGTTATAATCAAATTTGTAGTGTCCCTATCCGCCCGAAGTTCTTGATAGCACGCTGCGATACAATTGCTGCTATTGGGTTTCCAGTGTTGGGAAGACCCGTCGTGGTGTCACTCTGCCATTGTCTGGAAACAATTGAACAGGAGCCATTGTCTAAAGATCTCACAGGGCCAGGATTAAGTTTGAAAACTAAATCTCCTTTGAGAGGAACGTGGAATGAGGTGTTGGTTCTGGAATAATTTTTTTCAGGCCTTATTTTCACTACTACTTAAGTAAGGTTTATTACTGCGAGGATCGCTTTCAACTACATTTTTGGTTGAGAATTCTTACTTAGCAACAAATTATAGTGGGACATGTATGAGACCTGGTCCAGGTTTGGTCAGACCCTAGTTAGGTCTCACGCTATTTCATTTTTTATATGTGGCCCAAAAAGGAAGCAAAACTGCAAGTTCATCTACCTTGAACCTTCAATTCCTATGAGTGAACAAGGCGGAATTTCTCCTTACAATATCAATACAATATCAAAACAGACAAGTGATGAGAATAAAGTAAAAAATATCAATTAGGGGATTATGAGTTGATCCAGTACCAAATTATCTGCACTAACATCAGAAGAATTGTATGGCAGCTGGCAGTAAGGAGAATTTCTAATGAGATCTCGAGAGTGAAAGGGTTAGCTTATTTACTTCTGCTGAACAAGACATTTCTTAATAGTTGAGCCAATCACTGAATCTGTTGTGTTCTTACAGTCTGATGGAATTTAGATAAGTTATGCTAAGGGTATTATCGCGTAGTATTGGGCAAGCACTTCTCCGTCTTCCTTCGCTTCTGTCCGCAAAATATGCTCACTCCATAAGCTAGTCCAGTCAATTTTTTTGAAAATTAAAACGAACGTTCTTACAGTCTGACTCATATTTGATGGGTTTTTTAGCCAGGGTGCACTGGGTAAACACTTATGCGTCATCTGTATGGGGTCCTGAAAAACCTAGAAACTTATGGATTAACAGCTAGAATACCCAGTCCAATTAGAAAAAGAGATGCATCTATTCACCAAATATCCTAGTTACATTGATACCATCGATCCGTGATAGAATTGCGAAACCAACTGTTTCTTTCCAAACGCAAGAGTAGATTCTGTTTGGAAAAGCTTCAGAAGGTGATAGAATGTCACCGAGATGTTGCCAAGTAGCCTGCTCCCCTCTGCAAGTCACCGCTGAATCTAAAGGAAATGCAGGACCGTTACAGTTTGGCATTACCACAGTCGGAGGAGATGTCAGAACGAAGTTTAGGTGAACAATGGACTGACTTGGGGGCTCCGACTTGTGACTTTTCACAATCTACCATGTATTCTAAACCTTCTTCGTAGCGCCTCAGTAAAGAGCTGTAACGTCAAACCACTTCTGGCAGATGAAGATGAAACCTGTTGTCTTTTCAGTTTGGGATATGCAAAACTTGATCACGTACGGCACTTGAAATGGGTTGGTATTAAAGACTTTCTAACTCCTATGTCTTGTTGTGAATACGGAAGATTTAAATTCGGACTTACATAACACAGACCGATTGATCAAGATCATAAAAGTGTATTGAAAATAACCAACATGAGGTACATCATAACCTTTAATGTCTTGGGACTTGACATGTACAGTGGCTTCTTTTTACACAAAATCTAATCTATGTGTCTTTTTAGAGATACCTTTGCCTCTCTTCACATTCTAGATATCTGTTTATTTATTTGAATTGTACTATTTCATTTTTTACCTACTTGTTTTAAGGAAAAATACAGTAAATACACGTTAAAATTTCTATTTTGATTTTTTTACGTTGTAATACACATTTTTGTAATTAAAATAAGAACGTTAGTAAATTTTGAGCTTAATTAAATAGGGAGAGATGTTTTTCTTCTTCTCAAGCCAGAACGTGGGGCAAGGAAAAAAATCCGAGCACTTTCCAATCGAATCACAAACCTTCGGATTCCGCGCTCTGATGCTCTACCACTGAGCAACAGAGATTCAATGGTGAGCAAGGCCCATTACCAAGTTTATACATGACACGCGTCCTGCACAGTGCTAAGATCCTTTGTTGATTCTAGCAGTATGCTGGCTGCGTTTTATGCATGAACCTCGTTTCTGCCCTAATCAGTCTCAAAATTTTCTGACTATCCTCAATTCACACCTAAAAAAAATCTATTGAAATATTTGTTAACAAAAAATACATTTTTTTCCAATGCTCGATTGCGGCATTCTGGATTAATTTCTCCCTATAAAGTAGAGCGCATTTCGATTGAGTGTTATGAAACCAAATTCCACGTGATCACAGTGGCCAATCAGAAGAAAGACAAACACCACAAGGGGCCAATAGGAACTCAGAGTAGAAATAACCTAACGGCTTGAAGCGCGGGAAAACGCGAGTTGCTTTTGGTCCCGGTCTTGCATCTGATTGGCCGAGAGGATCTTCTAGTCTTTAAGATCAATCACAGAGCAAGAAAAAACGAAACGAATGAAGTCCCAAATATCTCTTGACAGTCAATCTAATACTTGCACTATACTTGCGAGAGGGTCAACGATCGCTTCTGAAGCCTTGTTTGATCGTGCTCAGCATATTAAATCTACACTGAACTTGATTTTTGAGTAATGTAAGCACTCCAATTCAGTGAAACTAAAATTCATCAAAAGGCAATGTTAAAAAACCTTAAAAAGATTGAATATCCGCTGTAAAAAGAAAAATCAAAACAAGTTCGTTCGATGATGTAAAGAACATCAATTCTATATTGTGTGATTCTTCTGGAGAAAGAGTAAATTTTGAAAACAGACACAAGAGAAGCTTTTCCTATTTTTTAGCTCTTAACAAGTTAACAAATATTGAATATCTCTTACACCATTAACGTTCTTCGAGAACTAACTAAGTGCTAATCTTGACGTCTTCTTGTACTACATTTTTTTGTTTGGTTTTTACGGTTTTTGGGTTCTTTTTAATAGTTTCCATTAATCCGGGCCGATTTGTCCAAAGTTGGGTAATGATAACCTTGGGTTAGTGTTATGATTAAATTCATATCTAAAAGCTTAAATAGCAAATTCAAGTCAATTAATTCTGTGTCTGATTTGATGACTGGGTGTTCTTAAAAGAGTCGAGAAATCATCCGAGAAAATGCCTTTGAAAGAAAGGAAAAGAAGCTCGGATTCAAATTTAACGGCAGGTTACTTCTAATCGACGTTCGAACAATTGGGCATTGCTAGAGAGTTGAGTATAGTGATAAACTATTTTAACAAGCAACCCGTTCGTTCTCAAACAGTATCATCATCTGCTGTTTCCAGATTTCACGTAGTAGCTATATACAGAGCAACTGGGTACCTTTATGATATTCTTACTCCCTCGAGTCTGCAGGTCGGGTGACCTTAGTTCATAGCTGCAATTTCAGCCTTCCTTTGTTCAAGCTCGGCAACCACTCTTTGCATATCGGGACGTTCGTCGGGGTTTGGTCGGATGCATTCTCTTATAAGTCGTCGTAGGAAGTCATCGACCACCTTTCCTAGTTGTCTTGAATGTTGTTGAGGAACTGGTAACTCTCTGATGCTCATCTCTAACACCACGAGTCCAAA
Organism: Stylophora pistillata; assembly: GCF_964205215.1. Lineage (NCBI taxonomy): Eukaryota > Metazoa > Cnidaria > Anthozoa > Scleractinia > Pocilloporidae > Stylophora > Stylophora pistillata. The sequence goes on from NW_028290877.1 coordinate 4,209, forward strand.
ACTATACACATCTGCCTAGAATATAAAGAGGGAAAATTGAGGGGCGCACTTACTCAAGGTGAGGGGCTTGTTAGGCATCAATTTTTTTTTTTTATCATTTTATTTTATTAGCTTTCCCAACAATACATATAACCTATAACACAGCTGTATAAAATAAAATAGCAATAACAATAACGGGAAGGCAACCACAACAGCAATAGCCAATTACTGTGGTCCCAAAAGTATTATAATGGTAAAACGATCACATCAATGATTAATAATTAAGAGCAACCTTAGAGGGTAACCTACGTGTAGCCGCACCTGTCCCCTCGAGCAGAAACGGAAGGGGGGGAGGGTACGGCTACACTCAGGTTACCTAGAGGGTGGCTGCTTATTCGGGGGAGGCCGGTTTTTAGAGGCTGGACGCTTATTAGAGCATGGGTACTTATTCAAGGAAATGCGGTATGCCCATTACTGATATTGGCTTCGTAAAGCCAAAGTAAGATTTCTTGGCTTATTTTTCCTTGATTACTGCGATCGCAATTCTGACTTGAAATAAGTGTGAGGGGAAACTTTCTCTCTTAATGTTTGCTGTCTCTGGGATCTCCTATAGAATAAGATCGTACAGAACGCCAATCTACTTCTCAAAGCAGACTTGGCGATTACACCAACAAAATGACAACCAGTTTTGTAAAAGAAACCTGTAAATCATTCTCTTACTTTTGTTGTGTACTCTTGTGTTCGTGTCTCGGGAGCAGAGTACAAAGGTGTTCCTTGATTTGGTGTCATGATGTTGCGCATAAAATTTGCGGAACCAAAGTCAGAAACCTTGGCAATTCTTGCCATGGGCAGCCCTACTTCATAGACGAGCACGTTTTCGGATTTGATGTCTCGATGAAGAATTGGGTCTGGACGTACACTGTGTAAGTAGAGGATTCCTTGCCCCAAATCAAAGGCAACGGATAACACTTCAGCAAATGGCAATGTGCGCTGTTGTATAATTTTTGCCAGGCTGCCACCATTAGCAAATTCCGTGACTATTAATGGCTCTCCATCTTCAGCTACCGCCGCCATAAATTGCACCAAATTCTTGTGTCGAAGCCGCGAAGCAAGTTCCATTTCTCGGTCAAAGAGAATGCGATTATGATCAGAGATGATGATGCGGTGAAGTTCCTTTACAGCAACCGGGGTGCCGCGGAACCATCCTTTGAAAACTGTTCCCCAGGACCCACTCCCTAGAATCTCGTTCCGGTCAACTTCTACTTCACGACGTTGAACGATCCAACTACGTCTCTCTGGCTGTTGGTGACGAGCGCAGTTCTCTTTGGCTACTCTTTCTATTTGTTGCAATTTTTCGTAAAACGCTTGGCCTTCACTTTCTTTTTCTGTCTGAACTTTTTGGATTCTATATTCATACTCATGACAGGTGCGTTCCAGCTGTATTATTCTTTCGTCTTTCTCCTGTAATGCAATCATTGTAATCATTTTGGAGCAGGTTTGAATCCGAAGCCCAGAGGAATGTCAGCGTACAGTTACGTAGTGTAGCAATCTCATAGCGCGTTACTTTGACGTATCATAATAGGGTGGCGCTAAACAGGAATGATACACATATAACTCTATACAGCCAGACATACCACTAAAGCGTCCTTGTCTCTACTATTTTGTCAGTATGCACACTTGCGTGGTTTATTTCGCCGGTAAACCAATAGAAAGTATGGTTTATTGTCAGTACCGTAGTACTTATGTTTATTCACTACTGATTTAACTTGACGAACGTCGAAAACTCGTACATTGGCCGCACGGCCTCGGTCAATGAATATAGGTGAAAGTGAAAGTAAAAGTGAGAGATTTTCTGAAATTACAAACAAAAGAAGGCATTAAACTCCAAATACCTGCCTGAACAACAACAAAAAAACAGATATTATCTTAACGAACCGTTCGTTTTAGCCAAAGAAAGACACAATAAATCTTTTTAAACTCTCTTCAATAAAAAAAAAAAACTGAAAAACATTCGCTAACCCGAGCACATGGCGATTCAAGGTAAAAGTCATGTGACCAGCAAAACCTCCCAAGGGAGTCGGGAGTGACATTTATCACTCAAATTTACCTAGTTAAAAAAAAGTTACCTATGGAAAAATTTTAACTACAACATATATATATATATATATATATATCTTATTAAACATTTTATTGTGTAGTATTACTGATTATTATAATTTATGGCTGTGTCTCACAAGGACTGGGAACTACCAAATTCACAACTGTGATTGGCTGAAATCAATATTAAAAGCAGTCTATATTTTTCCATCTAGACTGGCATCTAGAGCAGTCTAGAAAAACAAGGTACAAAGAACATAAAAAATGGCATATAAGAGACAGCCATAAACATCTTATTAACCAAGCTAGGTCGGTCTGTATGGGAGAATCTTGACCTCAGTCGCTGGTACAGACCTCACCGAGTTCGCTCTGTACTGGTGACATTGGTCAAGATTCTCCCATTCAGACCTCCCACTCTGTTCATAAGAACTAAGTATTTTACAAGTTATGGAGTATTTTGACAAGCCTGTGGGGTGAGTCAATATACAAATAACGAGTAAAAATTCAGCAATACCACACAACAAAACGTCTAATCAGAGATTTACTATCCAACACGCCACATTGTTATTTCAATGTGGGCAAATTTCACAGATATTTTTTTAGTCACTCGTGCAATAAGAAAAACCCATCAAACCAGTTCTCTGGGGTAAAAATACCATGAGATATTTGTGCTCATTTTGGGAGTTATTCGTACCCTACAAAGCACAGTCAGATAATAATGTTGACTATTCCATTGAATTTGTATTGGGGATTATTCAACAATATTTACTGAGCCTGAGGTGAATAATTGTTAAGCAGCAATGGACAGAAACCGAACCAAATGAATAATTAAATCAAGTCCTATGAGGTGATAGCAATCTTCAACAAATTTTTAACTCTTGACTTTTGAATGAAAAGTTTCATTTGAATGAAAGTTGCTAAAGAAACTGTGGTGCACCGTGTCAGTGGGGAAGTATTACAAGATAATTTGGTTTTATCAGCTGAGTCGATAATGTAAATTGGCCACTACTTTCATCATTCACTCGGACAAAAGGTCTACACTTAAAACATATTAAGCTTTAGAAACTCTTGATGTTGGCCAATTTACAACATCAACACATAAAAATAAATGATCTTTTAATGTTTAAGACACAAACCTCTAAACTCTCCTCCCAAGTCCTGAGCATGGCTCTAAGGGCTTCATTTTCTTCTCTCAAAGTCTAGCACACATGATAAA
>NW_028290877.1:12500-70740 GCF_964205215.1 Stylophora pistillata
TCTTTGAGTAAAACTTTAGCTTGCGTATAAGCTACCGGCCGTTGAATTTGCGTGAAGAATCGCGTACAAATCATAATAATTCCGCGAAATAAGCACATATTTATACACTCACCTCCTCAACAATAGCTTCTAAATAGTCCTCGAAGTCTTCATCTTCGTGTCAAGCTTCAAATATAGCATCAAAATCGTCTCTAAACAGAAAATCAGTACTAGAAGTCCCTTCCGACGCCATGTTTGTTTGGTGTTGTGTGCAGGGTCGCGGTCACGTGACGGTACTTTCAACACAAAAACACGAACAATAGGCTCACTCTTAGAAGTTCGCCGGCTTTCCTAACCAGTCCCCCTCTACTGGTCGGAGCGAATGTTGTGTCTTGAAAATAACTCCTACCGTTGATTTTCTACAACTGTTTTAAAATTTTATCTTAGTCATAACTGGATATTAGGGATACGCTGTTTTCTCCTGCCTGTTTGTTGATTTTGCTATAGCATAGTTATAGTTAGTAATGGCTATAGGCAAACGAAAAAATAAGGATGTTGACAAATTGTCCACAAAATTTCCTTTTCATTTCATTTTTCGGTTTCAATCAAAGGCAGCATAATCAAGCTAATTTGACCCCTAAATTTTAGGGTTAAAAGTCCCTTTCAACGCGCTTGGTCTCTCGCGTGATCATTGAGGGAAACTAGTTTTTCCACCCACGCGCGAGCACGCACCATCATAGCGTGTTGCGCAGCCCCTATGCGCAGTGGCAGAAGCGGGCATCGTCTTGGATATCGTTAAAAAGAACGGTTGAAGTCATTCATCTTTGAAGCGACCGATAAAAACTTCACGGTGAAATACATTATCGCACTGCAAACAGTGTACATGTTTATTGACAAATGTTCGACGTTTTTTATCAATGTTAATCATTATTTCGTGTGAATCAGCCGACGTGAGTGTTAAAAACCAGCCATAACATATTTGCAAATGACAGAGAAGTACAGCAGTCTGGCATCGTTACAGCATTTAGAATTGTTCCAGTTCTCATGAAGGAAGGTCTGGCAATCGCTATTTGATTAATATTGACACGATTTGAGGTATATGTTTGTAGTTACTTCTGATCAATTTATTATAAGAAAATGATCGACTGTCAATTCTCATAAGATAGCATTTCAGAACCATTATTATCAAGAATGCTAAAGCTTTTAAATGGTACACCCCTTTGAGTGCCTAACTTCACGCAAAATTGAAAGGGCAAGCAATAATATGATAATAAATATAGAAGGATTGAAATCTAATCATTTCCCAAATTGTTTGTCAGAGACTAGTTTTTAAAAATAATGTTCATGTACCTGCATTGTTGTATTATGGGTAAATGGTTTTAGGCCAGCTGTTGTTGGTGCATCAAGTACATTTTCCACTTTATCAAGCACAGATCTTACCTCACCTGCAAAGAAAACTAATTCTAGGCCATGACAAGAAGTACAGGCAATTGCATGAAGCCAAGTAAAATTGAGGATATCACTTGCAATTTTAGAAGTTGCCCAAGTCTCACACTGACCTTAGTGACAAGTCTGGCAACTCCTGAAACACAAGTGATATTAATCCATAATTTTACAGGGAAAAAATGCAATTTCTTGTTTATAATATAGAGGGGAAATAATATTTTCTAAAGGTAAAAAATGCACACTGTTGCCCAATTTTGTATGAAGCCATTTCAGGATTCAGTTAGCGTCAATGAACTATATAAAACACATGAATCAGCTCATTGAAATTTCAATTTTGGTGTTACAATATCTAAGCAATGAAACTGCCCTTGCTAAAAAGCGTATAAAACCATCTGCCATCAATGAACTTATGTGTTACTTTTGGGCAAAGTTAAGCCTTTTCTTAATTTTGTTAATTGCCCAGGGAAACAACCAAAATAAATGAAAAGTGCCCTCTACCTCAGCCAATCATCATTTAATAATTTGCCCTCTATGTTCTACTGACAACAATTTGAATGTATGGAATGGATTTCAGTAAGACTGTACACCTCACTGTAGGAGTTAAGTGGTTTGTTTTCTGACTTTGTTAACATTTGTGGCAATTTTAAGTGTGACAGCCTCTTCTATAATTATACTGGAAATTCCCATCTTTGAGGACTAAAATATACCCAACCCAGCTTGTGAAAACCATTTATCACAGTACATATAGTGACAAACAAATTTAACAAAATAAAGAAAAAGTGAAACTATGCCTGTGGACAGACTGTTGGTCATTTCTTGGCAAGAGATTTAGCTATGGTTAATGTACACACCAACTGTACAAAAACAATTCCCAACTGACAGTTAGTCTTATATACAATCAACTCTCCTGTTCAAAATCAGTCCCTTTATAGGTGACCCACTGTCAGTAACGGGAGCTGTGCATACTTTCATTTCCTTTGCATTCAAGTGTGCGCAATTAGTTTGTTATTCTTTGATTTTTTACATATACAAGAGCTGTATGGGTTAGGAACTGCAAATTTGCATACAAGTAAATTTATTCCCATGTCACAAGTTTCAGCAGATTGTTTCAAATTGATGTGTATGTGTTGTCTTTTTGAACTGCTTAACTTGTAAGAGGAAAACTGTATGAGTAAATATAGAAATAATTGAGTACAGTTATCTTGAATCATTCAATTTAGATTTAAAACTAACCTGAGCCACTGTAACTGCCCTGTGGTCTCGTATCATCATCTTTGTTTATGTCAACACAGGCCATTTTTTTTGAAAGGTTTTGTAAGTCTTCTGAAAAATTGCAAAATGGAACAATACCAAGAACAGTTTCTCTCCAAGACTACAAAAGATATTGCTAATTGAATAACTGTTCAGTTGAGGTTCAATTCCATTTATCACATTACATGTTACATACAATTATAATGTGAAGCTAAAACATTACTCTGAATTTGCTTCACACCCATAAGTTTGTGTTGATTTCAGATAATGCTACTTAAAAAAAATTTACTGAACTTAAAATAAAAAAAAAAAAAAAAGGCAATAGGAAACACTAACAACAATTTAAAAGTTTCGAATGTAACTTATGTTGTCCTGCAGGGTTCGTACAGGTCATGGAAAACTTGGGAAGTCATGGAATTTCAAAATTTCATTTTTCAGGTGTGGAAAGTCATGAAATTTAGGTGTGGGTCATGGAAAGTCATGGAAAATCAATATGCTCTCTATGAGTGAAAGGCAATAAGACCCAAAGTTGAAAAGTTAACTGAGGAGTCCAAAAATCAGATTTAATTTCATTAGAAATAAACAGAAGCACGCATTGTGAGAATGTTTGCAGACATAAATTGTTTTTTTAACATTACTGTTTGAGAAAAATACCATTAATTATTGCTTACCTTAGGTCATGGAATCTTTCAAAAGGTCATGGAAAAGTCATGGAATTTTAACAGGTCAAAAGTGTACGAACCCTGTCCTGTACCCTGTAACATTCAAGATCTGATTGCTAATTCTCCCCCCTAGTTGCTGCATATTTCCTTCTAAATTGGTTACAAGAATCATGTGTTCAGTCAAGGTAACAACTACCTAGTAAGTTTGAGTATTCTTGCCTCCTGTTTGCTGAATAATGTATGGATATTGAAGGGAGAAATTACATGTTAATCACTTCTGGGAGCTTAGGGGTTAATTAGCAATTATTCGCTGAAGGCGAGGTGAATATCGTCGAATAATCCCCGAGACGAAATCAAGGGAATTATTCGACAATATTCACTGAATCCGAGGTGAATAACTGTTTTAGTATAATTTCAGAGCTGAACAACAGAGAAATTTCTAAAATCATAACATTTTAGTAACATTTATCAACATTTTATTTGAACATTTTATATAAACCACATGGAGCCGTTTATATAGCATCATATAAGGAACCACTCGACCAATCAGATTGCTGGAAACTCTGCTCAGCTCTGAAATTATACTAAATGCCCATACAACATGAAAGTGACAGAGAAGGTGACACTATCATTACATAAATGCATTTCCTTTGGAAATACTGAAGTATTAAAAGAGCTTCATTAAAACTTCCCTTTGATTTATCAATATCATAGGGGTTTTATTTTTTTAATATATAAATACAAGATCCACTAGTTACAGTGGTTACCTTTACTCATGGTTATCTCAAACTACTTCAGGTTTTTCCCCACTTGATGAAAACTTTCGAGTGTCCTATTAGAGAGAAATTTTTTAAGTTTTTTAGTTTCATTATAATTACTCTAAAAATAATAGCAGCTCTAATATTTCTTACTCTTTGATTTTCAACTCAGAGGCCTATCTTCATTTTTAGAGACAGATTGGAACCATTAGCATTATTCAGTAATAATTTTAATTATTATTATTATTATTACTATAATGATTATTATAATAATAATGATGATAGTAAGTGGTTATTCAACATAAATCTCAAGTTTATTATATAATACTTCATACAACAAACAGTTACCAAATGGAATCTCCTTAACTTGTAAAATAGGTGTCTGGGTCACTTTTTCCCACTTTAAGAGCGTTTGTAGGTGGATACTTCGTACAATTTATACATCGACAGATGTATACCGTAGTTATTCGACTATAAGCCGACCTTGGCTATAAGCCGAGACCCTAAACTCGCGAGACATGATAGTCGGTGCAAACTTTACGAAAAAAATCGGAAAAATATCGCCTTTAAGCCGAGACCACATTCAGAGAATTCTGTTCTCCAACAAACTGAAATGATCGCAAAATTTTCGAAACAGAAAAGAGTTTCAATGCAGTATTGCCGTCGAAAACACATTCCGAGATAACCAGAGAGTACAGTCATCAGTGAGTCGCTAGAGGAAAGATCAAGAAAATCTCTTTAATGGAGAGCTCGAGATGTCAGCGAAACGCGCAAAGATGGGCCGTTACACTCAGAAATATCCGCGGTTGAATGAGAGATTACTTGATTAGTTTACAGAGCAGAGAAGCCAAGATTAGTTTCCTTTTTACGTGATCGCAAATTTCAACACCGTAACATGTGACGATCGACGTGTTTGTTTACCAAACGTGGGAATGGGCAATTCTGATCGGTCGGTTGCGAAAATTTTAAAACACTTTCGCAGGCTCTGTACACTCTTTCAAAACCTGCAGAATCTCTAATACTCCAGACGGCATGGAAGATAAACCAACCTACTCGGAATAAACGGCAGAACTAGCAGATGAGGAGATGGACGACGAATTCCACTCCGACACTGAGGATGAACAGTAAGCCGTATTTACTACGCGCCGAAAACAACAAACCGCTCCTTTGGAAGCAACAATTTAAAGTCAATGACCAACTTCAACTTGTTTTGCTATTTACTTCTGCATGCAATATCTCGGCTTATAGATGAAGATATCTATGTTTCTTTTGAATTTGCTGTTTCGAAAAAATTGTGTTTGGAAAAACACTCGGCTGTAAGCCGAGAACCCTTCTCCGGCTAAAATTTTCGAGATTTTGGTAAAGTTTTGTGAAAAAATCGCTCGGCTTATAGTCGAATAACTACGGTAGATCTACAGGTGAGCAATAGCATAGCGCTCCAAAAAAGCACTATGGGCTGGATCAGAACGATGAAATTATGACACGTTCGATCGAATTAATACTTTAGGACTTCTAACCTATTGACTGAATCGTTCGAACGACTCTATTGACTCTATTTACTCTATTTACGCTGTCAACACTCGAAATACAAAGATCCATAAGAACTCAGACAAAATTAAGGTTTTGTCGACTGTGTCTACTTTTCGATGAAAATCTTCATAAAAAACCTAACGGATGATGATTTAGGAAGGAATTTTTTAAAAATGTGTAGCCTCTTGAGGGTTTTCCAACGATTATTTCAGTTGCACCTACTCTGTTTCCGAGAAGGTGCAACCGTAGAGACTGTGGTAGAGACCCGCATCGCATGCCCCAACATTCCTAGCAGAAAGCTCTGCGCCCGATCTTATTTTAATCGATCTAAACATTGAGTGAACTGTAGACTGACTGCGACCACTTACCGCCAAGAAAGTGTCTCCAGTTATTTTTTTTCTGGCTCACGCCAGTTGAGTTTCTTTTCCGAGTTGGGCGCAAGGTACTGTGAGGAAGGAGTGAGTGCGTTTCGCCTGTAGACCAATCAGCATCGAGATATTCCTGTTCTCTCAGAGGTCCGCATGTTGGTCTTCATGCACGAAAACGTTAACAGGGGGTGTCACAGTGATATGTGTACCCCCGTGATATGTGTATCCCCGCACACATATCACTAGTGATATGTGTACCCCTGGTAGGGATACACAAAACACTGAAGCTTTGCACCCGGGCCTCTTAGAGCTTCAAAGAAAACATGGTGGCTACGAGGAACAAATTTTGTGGTTTTATATTTTAAAGTTTCCGATCCAAAATATAAACGGAAGAAGATCACAATGCAACTGAATAACAAGGTAAGAGGTGTTTTTATATTTCCAAAACCTTTAAAATAGTTACATGGATTTCAGTCGTTTCGCCAGCATTTAATTTAAGTACCAACGATTAGTTCGCTCGAGCCACTGCTCGAAACTAGCGTTTGTCCTGTCGTTTGCGACAACTTAAAAGTGTGTTTGCGCAATAAGTTGTTTTGGTGGATTAAAGGTCTAGAACTTTACCGCGTTTGGAAACTATTTCGTGTTCACGTTCCGTAGTTCACATCAATCACTCACTATACATCAAAACCATTTGAATTCATTTTTAAACGGGGCTTCTATGTTGTTGATATTGTTTTTTTTTTTGTTTGTTTTTGTTTTGAAATCTGTACGGCCCTGGACAACCAAGTCCTTATCATGGTAACCGAAGTCTTGCTTTTCCAGTATTTGCCAGTATGGACAGCCTGGATATTTTTCTGCACTGTTTTTGTTGTGTCTAATAAGTGCTCATAAAAACAACAGGCCAACTAATTTGAACTACATGCGAAAGATCAGGTAATTTTATTGATAAGTCAACATGGCTGCATAGATTATGAAAATGATTGTTAACTGATAATATTAATCTACTAGTAAAGTGATATCCACTGCATGGTAAGCGATATCTACTTGCAATGTTTCAGTGTTCCTCAAATGTATATGTACTATCCAAAATAAATATTTCAGAGCAAACTTTTGTTCTACTTTATAAATGTCACATATTCTTGTAAAATAGCAGTAAAACTACAAAAAAACTTAACATTGTTTCAAAGCCTAATAATGCTGATTAATTTGTGAACAAGCCACCTGTAAATCAATGGGCAAACTCTAAAACTGGGTTTGTTACAGAAGTGAAACCTATCAGACAATGCAAAAAAATATCAACAAACTCCAAGAAGGGAAGTACCCTCTGGAAAAAGGCATTTATGGATAGGCTTGTTAACAATGACTAACAAATGGTGATTTTTTTTCTTTTTCAAATTGTGATACTTTTTAATGATTTATTCCATGGTATTGATTTCATCTGTAAACCTCTTGTATTTTATGTAGTTGACAATTAGCACAATGGCTTCATTGAATTACCATTGCCAAAATCATTTACTTTTCCTTTTTCTTGTACTAGTATTTTAGCCCGAGTTGACATTGAAGTGTTTTGGCCTGACATTTTGTTGAGTGGTGAGACTTTTTCAGTTTTAAGAGGTAGGGGGTTTAATAGTTTTCAGGGGGGTCATGCCAGAACAGTTGGTTTGAAAGTGGAGCCAACCAAATAAAAATGGTCAGTTTGGAGAGGAAGGGGTTTAACCCAAATAACTACTCTTAAGTGTCACACAATTATGGTAACAAGGGGTGGGGGCAGGGAAAAATTTTGATGAAAAGGGGAAGTCATCACATATTATAGTGACTATCTACCACCCCACCACATAAAAATTGACAGTCCCTAATCTTTTCAATAACCATTTGCCTTAAAAACTAGATGTCTGTATCTAAGCAATTTGGCAGTTATTGCACTTCCATTGAAACCTTTTATACTTGAAAACTTTGTCAGGAATTTTTTGGCAAGCTTGATGGAACCACTTCTTGCAATTGGTGCATTCTGCCATCTGGTCTTTGGTTGGATTGTATGGGAGGCGGCAGTCACAGTACACTGGCATGGCAACAGTCTCTTCATAACCAACGCTTGATTTTTCCTCAAAGGGGAATATGCCAATGTATCCATTTTTAAGGGAATCTAAGAGATGTGCCCTTATTGCCCGCCTGTTGAACTTAAGTGATGTGGGGTCCATATTATGGCAGAGTGCTGTGGCAAACGCAATCACAAAAACTCCACAGTCTGTCCCATTTGTTTGCTGGTCAACAGGAGGGACACAAATTTCAATGACATTGCTGTCTTGGTTGAAAAGAAGGGCACCAATCTGCTCTCTGGTGAATGGCGCAATTCCACTATAAAGACTGTCATAGAGTTTCACTTGGTTGTTGTGGCTGCATCCAATATTACTGACACAAACACAGTGATTACCACCAGTGTGTAGCACTTGAATGAAGCTGTTCCGCATCACTGGAAACTGTTCTGCCTTCCCAATTGTTGGAGACAGCAGCCCCTCGATATAAGGAAATTGGCGATGCAACAGTTCTTGGGCCATTTGTATTTGATGGTCTGTAAGCATTGCATTTTTGCCAATTATGTCTACATCTTCTTGATTCAGTTTAAATGTAGGCCTTTGCATTTTAGCAATAGATGCTTCGTCCATCCTAGCCTGTTTCAAAAACTTAACTTCGTCTTCAGCTTCTTCGGCTCCTTGCATATTTCTTTTCGGGGCCTTTTTCTTTTTCAAGAACTTTCCTTTACTTCTGTGTTGTATTTTTTGCAGGAATGCATCTGCCTCATGCTTTCCACCACTTTCTAGGAGATCCTCAGCCTGGTTGTGTGTAATTTGTAATTGCTGACAACATAGGGTAATTAGAGCCTCTGGTAAAAGTACCTCCATTAAGTACTTTTGACTGACCTTTGGGAAGTGCTTTGCTATTAGAGTTACCATGTGATATGTTTGATTTTCCTCAAAGTCCCCAAATGGCACATTGAACTTGAGATCTACCCTTTCGATCATCTCTTTATCTTTGTCTGATAATATTCTTCCATGGAAAATTTCATGTCGCCAGCTTTCCTTGGTGCCACTGAGTACTTCTGAAAGGTGATCTTTGATTACTTTGTCAAAGCAGGAAGCAATGTCCCTCTTTGAAATGTTCTGTATTTTTTGTTTGGTTCAAAGGGCTGGTATTTTGCCAGCTGCTGAGCCCCTGGCAGATTAGGTGGTTTTGGCTGCCTGGAAGGTGCTTGCTGATTAAGTGATGTTTGCTGTTTGGAAGGTGCTGGCTGATTAAATGATGTTTGTTGTTTGGAAGGTGCTGGCTGATTAAGTGATGTTTGCTGTTTGGAAGGTGCTAGCTGATCAAGTGATGTTTGCTGTTTGGAAGGTGCTAGCTGATTAAGTGATGTTTGCTGTTTGGAAGGTGCTGGCTGATTAAGTGATGTTGGCTGGCTGGAAGGTGCTAGCTGATTAGGTGATTTTTGCAGTTTTAAAGGTGCTGGCTGATGAGGTGATGTTTGCTGTTTGGAAGGTGCTAGCTGATTAAGTGATTTTTGCTGGTTTAAAGGTGCTGGCTGATGAGGTGATGTTTGCCGTTTGGAAGGTACTAGCTGATTAGGTGATTTTTGCTGGTTTAAAGGTGCTGGCTGATGAGGTGATGTTTGCTGTTTGGAAGGTGCTAGCTGATTAGGTGATGGCTGGCTGGAAGGTGCTAGCTGATTAGGTGATGTTGGCCGGCTGGAAGGTGCTAGCTGATTAGGTGATGTTGGCTGGCTGGAAGGTGTAGGTTGATTTGGTTGTGTTGGCTGGCTGGAAGGTGCTGGCTGGTGATGTTCTTTTGGCTGCTTGGAAGGTGCTTGAAGTTTGGGGCACTTTGATCGCGGCATTGGTGTTGGCTGATTGGGTGGTACTTTTGGTTGGGGAACCTTTGTCCGTGGCATTGGTGTTGGCTGATTGGGTGGTACTTTTGGTTGGGGTACCTTTGTCCGTGGCATTGGTGTTGGCCGGTGGTGTGGTGCTGGCTATTGGTGTGGTGTAGGCTGCTTGGATGGTGCTTGTTGGGATGACATTAACTGCTGTATTGTGGCCGTTTTGGTTGGCGATAGCTGCTGGGATTGTTTTGGCTGCTGCAATGGTGTTGCAGGCTGCATAGATGGTACTGGCTGCTGCGATGGCACCTGTTGTTGATGTTGGGGTGCTGTCGCTGAATGCTGAGAAGAACAGTGAGGATACTGCAATGGTGGTTGTGCTGTCTGCTGAGCTGTGGATTGAACCCTGTACGCTTTGAGGTCTTTCGTGTTCACTATCCTTCTTAGTTTCTCGCCACTTTTTCCACGTAACCTGCAGGTTCCCTTTTGTAAGTCAACCTCTTCTATGGTGTATGGGCCAGTCCACTGGTCTTCCATTTTGTGCCCCTTTTTTGTCTTTTGGAGCATATTGCGGCGTAGAACAGCATCACCCTTCTTCAGTGTGCAGTCGAAGCCTCCTTTTCTTTTTAAGAACTGCTTCTTTTGCTTTTCTTGTGCAGCTTCTATGTTTCCCTGCACTCTTGGGAAAAGTGCATCTCTTGTGGCTGTCATTTGTTGCACATGCTCCTGGAGGACATCCTCTGAGTTTAATTCCCTTGCCAGTTTTTCAATTTCGCTGGGGTCGTTATCGACGTGCTCTACATACTTTTGGACTTCAAGAGGCAAACGTGGATGCCTACCATACATTAAATAGAATGGGCTGAACTTGGTGGTGTTTGATCTGTTGGTGTTAATTGCAAAAAGAGCACCATCCGTGTACTCGTCCCAATCCCGATCGTGGTCATCCGCAATCTTCCTAAGGGTACTAAACAAAAGTGACAAGTGCAGTAAATGGCTTGAACCCAGGGGTAACATGTGAAAGTGGAGGCTGATCGTCCGGGTGAGTGTGGTCCTGAGAAGGACTGTTGTCGGTGGCAGTGACTGACGTTTCGACAACCTGTGCGGAAGTCATCATCAGAGTCAAGTGAATGATTGTTGTCGGTAGAATGTTCTTATTCCAGTTCGTGGAAAATGATTGGCACCAACCATTTTACACGAACTGGAATAAGAACATTAGGTAGGTAAGAACATTAGATGATGTATTACCTGCTCTTGTAATTCAGATAATATGTAATATTTAACATCTTTGCATTCGCTTCAGTCCGTAGTTTTAACACTGGAATCCCAAGCACATTACCGAATGGAAATAAACTTTGAAAGCACTAGCTTAGCTGAATGATATTTTAGGTAGCATGTCATGCCCTCTTTCATGTCACTGATAGGAGTTAAGAGTTATTTTTAGACAGAAAATGATTGCAACGCTCACTTCTTTATTGACTGGTTTGATCTCTCATCTAGGCCATTAGACTCCGGATGATATGCTGACGCGATCCTCTGGTGGACACCAAATGTTGTCATGAAGCGCTCGCACACCTGCAACAGAGACAATGCAGCAACGTCATGCAAGCCGCTACACAGATGTCTGTCAAAGGTTTCCGTTGTATAAAACGCTGACCTACCTGGTTAACGAATTCTCTACCCTGGTCTGAAATGATGTGAGCTGGGGCTCCATGGCGACAATATGCTTTGTAAAGGCCCTTTGCCACGCTTACGGCACTCTTGTCTGGCAGAGGAATTGCCTCTACATACTTGCTAAAGTAATCCGTCATTGTCAGAAGATAGCGATTTCCTTGGGCAGAAACCTTGCCGGCATCTATTAAATCAATACCGACTAGGTACCAAACTTTAGAAACCACCTTCACGGGATGCAGCACGTCGTAACTTTTGCTTTCACTGGTATTACGTTGACACCGGTCACAATTTCGAATCTGTTTGTGTAAGAGAAGGCCACACTTAGAGAAGCATTGAGAGAACATAGAGAAGCCTCAGATTCTTTTATTACAACATCTATTGGAAGTAAAGAAAAGTCATTGTTTTATAAATATTTTACCATTATTGTTGTTAAATGCCTTTTATTATATGGCTGTGTCTCACAAGTACTGGGAACTACCGAATTCACAAATTTGACTGATTATTTCACATGGCTGATCTCGCTGAAAGAATCATGCTCTTTACTTGAGCCCGCTTTTTGCAAAACCGCGACTTTTCAGGCCTCTTTTTCTAAATAGAAATGTAAAACCTTGGAATTTTATCTGCAATCTAGCTTCTTATGACAAGTTGTCTCGTTTTAAGTTCGTTTAAAATTTTTTTACTAGTCACTTATTTAACTATACTTAGTAGAACTATGATTTAACTTTGCTGGTCACCACTTATTATATTGACATGCCCTGCAAATGCTACCTCTGAGGTGCCATCGTTCTTAATTTTATTGATCTAATTAGTTATTGAGTTGATCTATCGCGATACATTAAATTTTATAGTTCCTTTTAGATGTTTGATTACATTTCAGGGTTGCACTTTGCATGGGTTACTTCTCCCGTTCGTCGATCTTATTATTTTTATTTAAATTTTATAGTTCCTTTTAGATTTATAATTACATTTCAGGGTTGCACTTTGCATGGGTTACTTCTCCCGTTCGCCGATCTTATTATTTTTATTTATTCTTATCAACTTTACATTGCAAATATCTACAAAGTAAGACCAATAAACTTGACAGACTGATTTGAGTAAGTGCCAGCTTTAAAAAATCCAAAATAGTAATTGCCACTGAAACGCTAGTGTTAAGATGCATGAATTGTGACAGACCGTGATGGTATCAAATGTTACGCAACACCAATGCCTCTACGTGTATACATTTTATTAAACTCACCAATTCAACAGTATCCTTGTAGTGAGAGGGCCAGTAGTAGCGCTCCTTAATTTTTTGAATGGTGTTGTCCCGCCCGGCGTGGCCCGCAAAAGGTGAAGAGTGACACTCATCGAAAACCCTTGCCTTTTCCTCCTCTTGAATGACCATGCGGTTAAAGGTTAATCCATCGTTACCACGGTCGACGTAGAAAAGCGAGCCTGATTGTACATCAAACGTGAACTGTTTCGAAAGTCTCCGTAACACTCCTTTTTCACGCTTGCTTGCGCCCTCTGGATACTCTTTATCTCTCAAATAATGAACCAGATTTGAATATTTTGTGGCATCCATCTTAATAATTCTCGTAAGATGCGAATTTCCCGCGAAAGAAAGGTCATAAATAGAAGTATACAAGGTCCAACTTCCTAATTTGGGCATTGTTTAATAGAGGAATTTCCGGTGGGTAGAAGCGTTGCGTGAGAACAGTTAAATCAACGTAGCATCTACGCCTAATGGAATAATTTGTTGTATTTAAGAAAGGGTTCCTGGTTCTATAAATATGCGCCCATGGGTGCGGAATTGATATATTGATTAGAAATTGTTTTTGGTGAAGTGTCTAGCCAAACAAAAGCGCTTACAGGCCAGGGATACCAATTTTACTGCGATCAACGTTCACTGATATGTGTATCCCAACATATCACAAACGTTTGCTTCCCACTGTGCCTATGAGTGCGATTTTGAAATATTTTATTGATTAGAAATTGCACTGGGCTAGAGAGGCCAGGATACACATATCACTACAATCACCGTCCAGTGATATATATCAATAAACATCAGGGGATACACGTATCACAGAAAGCGATCACAGTGATGTTAGATCACACTTCTATTAATTTTGACTCAATAATACACTACAAGCCATACTTAGCTAGTATTTTGCTGGACAGATAAAAGCGCTTGCTTTAGTAAGGGGATACACATACTGACTACGATTGCCGTGATATGTGTATCCAAAGTGTATCCACAAGATATAATGGGGATACACATATCACTGAACGGCGATCGCAGTGATATGTCTATCCCCCGAGTAACTCGCTGTTGTCTGTCAATTTGGAATCAATATATAAGCTTAGCTAGTAATTTGCTGGACAGACAAAAGCGCTTGCTTTACCAAGGGATACACATATTGACTGCGATTGCCGCGATATGCGTATCCACATTGTATCCCCAAGATGTATTGGGGATACACATATCACTGAACGGCGATAGCAGTGATATGTGTATCCCCTGACTAACTCGCTGTCGTCTGTCAATTTGGAATCAATAATACACTTACTAGCCATATATAAGCTTAGCTAGTAATTTGCTGGACAGACAAAAGCGCTTGCTTTACCAAGGGATACACATATTGACTGCGATTGCCGCGATATGCGTATCCACATTGTATCCCCAAGATGTATTGGGGATACACATATCACTGAACGGCGATCACAGTGATATGTGTATCCCCTGACTAACTCGCTATCGTCTGTCAATTTGGAATCAATAACACACTTACTAGCCATATATAAGCTTAGCTAGTAATTTGCTGGACAGACAAAAGCGCTTGCTTTACCAAGGGATACACATGTTGACTGCGATTGCCGCGATATGCGTATCCACATTGTATCCCCAAGATGTATTGGGGATACACATATCACTGAACGGCGATCGCAGTGATATGTGTATCCTCTGACTAACTCGCTGTCGTCTGTCAATTTGGAATCAATAATACACTTACTAGCCATATATAAGCTTAGCTAGTAATTTGCTGGACAGACAAAAGCGCTTGCTTTACCAAGGGATACACATATTGACTGCGATTGCCGCGATATGCGTATCCACATTGTATCCCCAAGATGTATTGGGGATACACATATCACTGAACGGCGATCACAGTGATATGTGTATCCCCTGACTAACTCGCTATCGTCTGTCAATTTGGAATCAATAACACACTTACTAGCCATATATAAGCTTAGCTAGTAATTTGCTGGACAGACAAAAGCGTTTGCTTTACCAAGGGATACACATATTGACTGCGATTGCCGCGATATGCGTATCCACATTGTATCCCCAAGATGTATTGGGGATACACATATCACTGAACGGCGATCGCAGTGATATGTGTATCCCCTGACTAACTCGCTATCGTCTGTCAATTTGGAATCAATAATACACTTACTAGCCATATATAAGCTTAGCTAGTAATTTGCTGGACAGACAAAAGCGCTTGCTTTACCAAGGGATACACATATTGACTGCGATTGCCGCGATATGCGTATCCACATTGTATCCCCAAGATGTATTGGGGATACACATATCACTGAACGGCGATCACAGTGATATGTGTATCCCCTGACTAACTCGCTATCGTCTGTCAATTTGGAATCAATAACACACTTACTAGCCATATATAAGCTTAGCTAGTAATTTGCTGGACAGACAAAAGCGCTTGCTTTACCAAGGGATACACATGTTGACTGCGATTGCCGCGATATGCGTATCCACATTGTATCCCCAAGATGTATTGGGGATACACATATCACTGAACGGCGATCGCAGTGATATGTGTATCCTCTGACTAACTCGCTGTCGTCTGTCAATTTGGAATCAATAATACACTTACTAGCCATATATAAGCTTAGCTAGTAATTTGCTGGACAGACAAAAGCGCTTGCTTTACCAAGGGATACACATATTGACTGCGATTGCCGCGATATGCGTATCCACATTGTATCCCCAAGATGTATTGGGGATACACATATCACTGAACGGCGATCACAGTGATATGTGTATCCCCTGACTAACTCGCTATCGTCTGTCAATTTGGAATCAATAACACACTTACTAGCCATATATAAGCTTAGCTAGTAATTTGCTGGACAGACAAAAGCGCTTGCTTTACCAAGGGATACACATATTGACTGCGATTGCCGCGATATGCGTATCCACATTGTATCCCCAAGATGTATTGGGGATACACATATCACTGAACGGCGATCGCAGTGATATATGTATCCCCTGACTAACTCGCTATCGTCTGTCAATTTGGAATCAATAATACACTTACTAGCCATATATAAGCTTAGCTAGTAATTTGCTAGAAAGACAACAGCGCTTGCTTTACCAAGGGATACACATATCACTTACTACGATGTCCGTGATATGCGTAACCCCGAGATATGTTGAGGATACACATATCACTGAACGAGAGATCTCAGTGATATACGTATCCCCTGGCTAGTGCGATGTCGTCTGTGTACTTTTTAAATTTGTCAGTGACACATATGATTGGGAATCAATAAAACTTGCTGTCAGTTGGTGAAATATTTCATGCACTTGCGTACTAGCCAGTAAAGGAGCTAGTAGCAAGTAATTTCAGTGCTAGACAGGCGACAAAGCCGATACGATTGCAGTCACCAGTGATATGTGTATCCCCAAGATATATTTTTGTTTACATGACAATTTCGATTCCTTTATATTTCCAATAGATTGTTTGATGTTTGCTACTGGTCCATAAGAACTGTCGGACTTGCGAGTCGTGCCTTTACAGTTCTGATTGTGGAAGATGGTTCAGTGAACGATTTGCGTCCATTAACACAAGTTAGCCGTAATTATTTATTTTTTGGAGGGGAGGGGGGTGGGGGATACACATATCACTGGCCGCAATCTTGGAGGGGGTACACATATCACTAGTGATATGTGTGCGGGGGTACACATATCACGGGGGTACACATATCACTGTGACAGGGGCACTTTGTCTGCGCATGCGCAAAGGAATTGGTTTTGCGGAGTTGGGCGCTATTTGAATAGTTTTCGACGCGTTTCTCCGGGTTTTCAACTGGACGATCGACACCTTTATGTAAAACTTTTTGAGGATGCATGAAGGAGTATGACAAGTTCACCAACATTTCTAACTCTGTAGATACTCGTGGTGTTTGCTGGCTCTTCAGATGAGGATATTTTAATGATCAAAGTGCGAACAAAACGCGAAAAAAGCCCGAGATTGAGATTTGATTTACTGAAGATCAAACCGTACACATGAGACAACAAACCTTGAAGGTTAGTCTTAAGATGTTGATGTTTTAATTTTGAGAATCACGAAGTTGTATGTGGAGACAATCGTGAGATATTCGATCCGGAGAAAGATGGAAATTTACGTTTTGATCTTATTTTACTTCAACTTCGAAGTAAAATTGCGTTAAGTTTGAGGTGGCCCCCAAGCATCAAATCACTTTAAATAACATCGTCTTTTCGTTCTCTTTACAGTCATATAGGACACAAGGCTTTAAAAAATGTTCCAGCTTCAGGATTAAGTTGCTCTTACTACAACCCTCGGCGAATTATTTTTTGGGAGGTTTTGGTGGATTTTCCAAGTCATGACCCAAAACCGTCTTTGTCCTTTTTTTCTCTCCAAGTCTGTTGTACATGTTAGGTAGGCATGTGTCTTAACAACGGTTATGGTCTTACCTCAATCAACTCCGGTTTTGGCTTATTTTTTTACTGTGTTTTTGTCGTAATTTTTACTATTGCCTTTTCCAGCTTCATGTGCTAACTAGAGGAAAAACTTTGGTAAAACTTATTTATCACTTGGTCCCCAAGTCCCTCACTATTGTCAGTTAATTGTTTATCTATCTAGCTTTCGGTCTAACTAGTCCATTAACCTCAAAAAAATGCGTGGACTTTGTCTCATGAGTAAAAACTGGTGCCGTTTTCTTCATGTTCATGTGTTAATCGAAACGAATGGCGTCAGCTGTATTCTGTCCTGTTCATTTCAGTAGAATGCTTTGCCTTGCGAAATGGATGTTGAGTCGAAGTGCACTATGAATTTCAAACCAGTTGAGTTATATTTCACTGTGCTGTATGTGTCGTGATCATGAAATTCTTATTTCTTAAGATTGATGATATGAATTAACTTTTATGTTCTCTTCTGTTTAAGGTGATGTGAAGTAACCCAATGGTAGTATTGATAGAATGGATGGCTGTGACGTTTACTGTGGCAAGCTGTTATTCCAGAATTTGTCATTATTCCCAGAAGCTTACTACTGGGTTAAATTATTAGTCTTTTGTTCTCTGTACACAACTTGCCTAGACTAATATGCTATATGGGAGTTATGTCTACTTTATTTGTAAAATTGGTAAAATTACCAATAAAATTTCCAATAAAGTTTTCAGAAGTTTTGTCTAGATTTCATTGAAAATGAATGAGGAGTGATCAGTCATATTCCTTAAGAGTGTTTAAGCTTCCAGGATGAGAGCTTCCTCACTGATACTATCAGCTGTACAGGTTCTCATCAAATTGTCAGATAACTCTCGTAATTTAATAGGTTGAAAAGTAAGGTTGCGGAAGGTGTATGTGATGTTTTTGGGCAGTTTCTGGGCTTTTAATTAGATCAATCAGAGAGGCATTTTGTCGGCACGTGTTAAGTAAATTTTTGTTTGAAGTGGATATCTGCTGCTATGTGCCTGTGTGGGTTTCCCATGAAAAAAGTGAAGCAGGAAAATGTGTTGGAAAACAATAGTAGGGTGAGTTCTTGAGACAACTTTTCTTGTCATATTTCCCTCTGTAACTTAGACGGAAGCACCCTAGTCTTAATATGGTTGTGTGGTGTGAAAGGAAGTCACATTGATTGATTTTCCAAATGCAAAAGGATGTACAATCGAGTTCAATTCGATTACTCTTTAATGGTTTTTGGTGTGATCGATGTAGATGATCTTTTTTGTGAATGATACAGGAGGCCAGTCGAAGAGCACATGAATTGGAAAGCAATTTAATAATGTCACTGCTATCTGTATCTGCTATCACCGCCGCCTGGTTAGCTCAATTGGGAGAGCACCGGACTGCCGTGCGGGAGGTCGAGAGTTCAATACCGGCCGGACCAACACTCAGGGTCTTAAAAAAAATTAACTGAGAAGAATATGCTTCCTTTCTCAACATCAAGAAATGGTTAGATATTCTAGTCTTCTCGGATAGGGACGAATAAATGGAGGTCCCGTCTCCTGCAGGGTTAGGGGTAGGAGACGTTAATTTCCCACGCACGAGATTACTGTGTGATGGATGTCCTCCCCTGGGGTGGGATGGGTGGGAAAAGGTGAGGTCGTTACATGGACTAAAGCGGCTGCCAGTGGCGCCTGATTATGCTGACGTCCGATCTCAACCTTAGTAAAAATTATTGTAAGCGCATTGAGATTCTTAAATGCGTATTAAGAACGTTCATTATTATTATTATTATTATTATTATTATCTCAAGAAATTGAGTACATTTGTAGTACTTACTTTCCTTTGAGTGGTTTAGAGCTTAAACTGCTAGTGCAATGTATTTGCAATTTCAGCTAAAAGTAAAAGTTCACAGAAGTTTCGGTTTTGGTTGAAAAGTTTTTTTAAGAAATCACAACTGAATAAATTATTTTCCTGATAAAAAATATATTTTGACTTCATCCATCCTTCTTACACCCCAAAAACATAACCCTCAACAGATGAGAATTGCACCATAACTAGAGGCGAGTACAAAAAAAGAAAGACCACCCTGTAGCCTAAATGTGAATAAAATCAAACAACATTTTGAGTTTCCAGTTGTAATAATAATAGTTAAATGAATCAATTATTTTCCAAATAAAAATTATATTTGACTTCATCCATCCTTCTTACAGCGCAAACACATCACATACACCTTTTGCAACCCCTATAAGTTACGGGAGTTGTCTGACAATTTCTTAAGAACCTGCAGAGCTGATAGTACCAGTGAGGACAAAAACCGAACTTTTTCCCAAGGCTTGTATCCCCTGGAAACAAGACTGACTAAAGTCAGATTAAAATAACGAGGAGAGTTTTGTTTTATTATGAAAATGGATCATTTACAGCTATTAGATTTTAGAGAAATAAGACTGAAGTCAAAAGGAGACTTTGATACGCCATTTAAAGTGGTAACGAACACCAACCTGGCTGCTATTTAAAGAAATTTATAGACATTTGCCAGGGAGTTTAGCTTTGACAATTTTACAGGAGACAAATCATGTATGAATAACTCAAGAAATTTATTAGTTCTCATGCTGGAAGCTTAAACACTCATAAGGAATATGACTGATCACTCCTCAAATTCATTTTCAATGAAATGGAGACAAAACTTCTGAAAATTTTATTGGTAATTTTATTGGTAATTTTACCAATTTTACAAATAAAGTAGACATAACTCTTATATAGCATATCAGTCTAAGCAAGTTGTTTACAGGGAACAAAAGACTAATAATTTAACCCAGTAGTAAGCTTCTGGGAATAATGACAAATTCTTGAATAACAGCTTGCCACAGTAAATGTCACTGCCAACCATTCTGTGTATACTACCAATTATTGGGTCACTTCATATTACCTTAAACAGAAGAGAACATAAAAGTTAATTCATAGCATCAATGTTAAGAAATAAGAATTTCATGATCACGACACATACAGCAAAGTGAAATATAACTCAACTGGTTTGAAATACATAGTGCACTTCGACTCAACATTCATTTCGCAAGGCAAAGCATTCTACTGAAATGAACAGGACAGAATACAGCTGACGCCATTCGTTTCGAATAACACATGAACATGAAGAAAACGGCACCAGTTTTACTCATGAGACAAAGTCCACGCATTTTTTTGAGGTCAATGGACTAGTTAGACCGAAAGCTAGATAAATAAACAATTAACTGACAATAGTGAGGGACTTGGGGGCCAAGTGATAAATAAGTTTTACCAAAGTTTTTCCTCTAGTTAGCACATGAAGCTGGAAAAGGCAATAGTAAAAATTACGACAAAAACACAGTAAAAAAATAAGCCAAAACCGGAGTTGATTTAGGTAAGACCATAACAATTGTTAAGACACATGCCTACCTACCATGTACAACAGACTAGGAGAGCAAAAAGGCCAAAGACGGTTTTGGATCATGACTTAGAAAATCCGCCAAAACCTCCCAAAAAATAATTCACTGAGGGTTGTAGTAAGAGCAACTTACTCCTGAAGCTGGAACATTTTTTAAAGCCTTGTGTCCTATATGACTGTATAGAGAACGAAAAGACGATGTTATTAAAGTGATTTGATGCTTGGGGGCCACCTCAAACTTAACGCAATTTTACTTCGAAGTTGAAGTAAAATAAGATCAAAATCTAAATTTCCATCTTTCCTCGGATCAAATATCTCACCATCGTCTCCACATACAGCTTTGTGATTAAAATAAATATAACATCAACATCTTAAGACTAACCTTCAAGGTTTGTTGTCTCATGTGTACATTTTTATCTTCATTAAATCAAATCTCAAACTTCAAGTTTTTGGTTTTTTTTCGCGTTTTGTTCGCACTTTGATCATTAAAATATCCTCAACTGAAGAGCCAGCAAACACCACGAGTATCCACAGAGTTAGAAATGTTGGTGAACTTGTCATACTCCTTCATCCATCTTCAAAAAATATTACAAAAAGGTGGCGATCGTCCAGTTGAAACCTCGCAGAAACGCGTTGAAAACTTTTCAAATGGCACCGAACGCGAAAAACGAATTCCACTGGCACATGTTCAGACAAAATGCCTCTCTGTTGAGGGTGACGCTATATCGAAGGCGATTGTCGTTGAGGGTAAGAGTAAACAGTAATCTTGGTCAGCGGGGAAATTATGAAACCCGCGAAACCCCGCGAAAGGATGGCATTTAAAAACTGAAGACAGTTTTTGAGTTATTTTTTAAAAAAAAATAACTATATGTTAGCGTATAGATTGGTGTATAGTGGTGTAGTGTAATCTGATCAGCACAATTTGGTGTATCTCTAAGCAATCTGATTGGCGCATCTTTTTTTTGGTGTATCTCAACGCAATGTGATTGGCCCAATTTTTTGGTGTATCACAAACCAATCAGATTGTACTATTTTTCGATGTCGCACCAATCAGAGCGTTCTTGCTAACTTGTGGTTTGACAGGTCTTCAAATTTCAGCGAATCAACGCTTGAGTCGGAGAGAGCGGTTCGCGAATTAAGGAAAGGTATCAGTCGTGTTGGGAAAGTGGTGGAGTCGTGATCGTTGTACGACTATGCTTATTCTTCCTTCTGAAGGAGACTGAGTGGAACATGAGAAAAATTTTGAATCAAATATTACTTCAGATGTTGATAGGAACAACTTCAGGATATTTCATTGCTATATATCACTTAATCAGCGATTCCAATTTTGAATTTCGCTCAGGGAACGAAGTAAGATGACATCTACAAGAGTTGTAAGACCATCTATTCAGTGTAATGGCTCATGTCTTTCGTGAGGATTTTATCGCTATGATCTGTCTGGATTTGAAAGGTCGTCAGGGAACTTTTTCTACCGATTAGCGAGTTAAAACATGCATGTTTTGTGTACCGCTCCTTCACTTACGACGCATACATCGTCAGCTGGAGGCCTAACACGAATTAGCGCTATAGCGTGTTGTTTCGGAAAGGCTAGTTTTACTGACTCTGGTAAATCTTGCGCAAGATATTTGCGTAAATCATATTTGATTGATAATCTTGTTTTTTTTGCCATATGGTTGCTCTTTTAGCAACGGTTGAAACGACCACCAAGTTACATTTACTTTCTGCGTCGACTGCCATGTTACATATCCGTTTCTTTGCTTCTTAAAGTCCTCCATGAATTAAATATTGTTTAAACGATACTTTCCCGTTACAATTGCGTGTTACTTTTTACTCGCCAGTATGGATTAGATTTTTTTTTTAGACGAAATGCCATTTTTCAGTAAACAACACAAATTTTATGACATAAATCTACCTCAATGAAAAATATTTCACAAGGGACAGAATGATACGGTCGGTTAATTTTCCACGCAACTCTCACGTGCTTAGACGTTTTCTACCAATAAAATTCGCTTATAGCTAACCTGGACTTTACCCCATTGCGTGTCAATTTCCTGTAAACAACCTGCATTTTATCACGTATTTCGCACGCAAAGGGCAAAGTCCAGATAGGCAAAAACCAATCAAGTAGCCCACCTTATTATCCTTTGAAGAATGATACTTTCTCTTGGTTCAATCGACTTTCACTTGTTCGAAGAACGGAGACCGGAAAATATCTTTGTCCAGAGGCTGTAAGAGATAAAATAGAGCTTTCCACTGCAAAATTATATGGAAGAGTATTTTGAGGCAACCATCTGTTACTGAACAAGAAGCTACACGGAGCCTATATTTGGGCCGGATTTGTGGATCAGCGGATTGAATTGAATTGGTTCGAATTGAAGGCTTTGCTGTTTTAGCAAAATCGCTGTCGAGTGCGTTTCATGGTTAGTTAACATGGAAAGTTATGGAGGCTAAGACTTCGGAACAAGTTGATGCCATCCATGAAAATTTGGAATAACTAAAATCGCCAGAGGAAAGGCGGTATCACTCAATAAAAAGTTGTATTTGAACGCTATGACTTTATTTACAAGGATTTCTCTTGCTTACATCTAATAACAAACTTTTGAATTTTTTTTTGCCTCGGAACGATATATCACAGAAGGCATTTTATAGACCTCAAGTTTTTTGACTGATTGAAATTAAAGGTATGTGGCAGTAACTTCCACAAGTTTTTTTTTTTTGGTGAGAAAAGTACAATTGTTTTGTTCGCAATATTTATTTACGGATGGTTTCAATCGCCAACGTTTACTTAAGATGGTTGTATTACTGTTCCCAAGGGTTGTTGTTTTCATCAGTACGTTAACAATAGTAGTGATTCACAGTATTAGGCTTGTACTATAAATAAATATATTTAAGTTCACTCGAAAGATGAGTATAAACTGTAACAAGCTTATCGTTGATGCGCGGCCAGTACTTTAAATCTGACTGACACTCAATGCCAAAACTCAACCTCGTTTCCTGAATATGCCACCACATTACTTAACGCCAATTAAAAACTGCGCGCTATTGTGCATTTTCTTGTACAGGAAAAACCAAACAGAACTTCTGATTCTGGCCCTTAATGGTCAGAATAATAACTAGGACTTTGTCTCTGACGAAGGAACGGCAATAAGCACAATTTTAACCTACTAGCAGGTTGTTGTGTAGTCTCGTCATGAGAGATAGCGTTGCGTGACAAGTTCAAATTGGGGCTGTGGAGGGGATCGCAGGAAGTGTTGTTCCAATGCAGTTTATTTTTGCCAACAATTATTCAGACACCAGCATCAGTTATATAGTGTCCCATTTCAACCTACGCATCCAAAAAAATAACTCCTGCATGCGTAGCATGCCTATGTTTGACCAAGACACTAGAATGCGTAATCGTGGCGGCGACTCTATGAATTTGAATATATGAAAATCATCTATGTGTACTGCGGTTTCATGAAATGTATGAAAGCGTTCCTCGCAGTAATAAACCCTACTTATCCAGTAGCGACTGACCCTGTTCTGCCAACAGAGGAGCGAACATGATAGGCATGCAATGTCTACTTTCAGTGCTTATACCAATTGAGCTAACCGCCTCCCGGTTAGCTCAATTGGTTAGAGCGCTGGACTGTTGTGCGGGAGGTCGAGGTCGATGGTTCGAGCCCCGGCCGGACCAACACTCCAGGTCTTAAAATAACTGAGGAGAATGCGCTACCTTTCTATAATATCAAGAAATGGATGGACATTCTAGTCTTCTCGGATAAGGAGGAATAAACCGTAGGTCCCGTCTCCTGCATCTATTAATTAGTTAATTTGGTTAGGCAGGGGACGTTAAAGAACCCACTCACGAGATTACTGTGATGTTGTCTGGCCTGTTTACTGGGACTTGGGGGAAGTGGGCATCTTCAAATAAGTTTCCTTCGATTGTTTGTAAACTGCTGATGCAGTCCGGCCAAAGTCCCCCGAAAAGTGTTGTGATGCGCATTTGATCATATCCACATGTTAATTTGCGCAATATAAATATATAATTATTATTAATTATTATTATTATTATAACAAGTGTAAAATTATAAAGTCGTACGTGAAAAAAGCCGTTCCTTCAATTTAAAACGGCAGTCACTTTGAGAATGACATTTGCCTGCCATTATATTTGTAGTGAGGTCGCTGACGCCAAAACGGGCTGGCTTTCTCAATCACGGCCTCGCATCAAGCCGGTGCACTTTAAACAGAAGGATGGGTACAACTGTGGAATTCACATTTTTCTCGTAAGTAGCTAACTCACTATGCACCCACACGCGACATTTAGTTTTTAAGTTTAATACAGAAGTCACTATTCTCATTAAATCATGAGGTGTTAAGGTACGAAATATTTACCCTCACAAGGTAATTAGCATTACCGTTCGACAGGCTAACCGCTGGAAGAAGTGCATTCGATCAAATATACCTTAATAACCGATGGTTTCTACCTCAAAAGGAATTTAATGGAGTATTGCATATTATTCACTCATTTTTCCCAATGACTGATTGTTATTTTCGATCGTTTCTTTCAGCTTGCAAGATGTTTGTGCGAAGAATCCTCTATGGATGCAGCTGAGTTTCGACATAGCAACCGATCGAACGTGCACGAATAAAGTCTATGGTGTTTGGCTGTTGTTACGATGACATCCACGAAAAAGTAACCTTAGTCACAGCTTGTTTCCAACCTACATATCCTTTAATCTTGCTAAGCATCGCGGGTTTGATCCTTACATAGAGTAAAGAGTCAAAGTAAAAGACCTCACCCAATAAAAAAGAAGACATGTTTAAGTGAATGATAATGAAATATGTGTTCCGTCCGCTGTAGGGGAAACATCAACGTCTGCATAGTGTTGCACGACAACGATGGAGGAGATTGGCTGGGAGGCGATAGTTGTGGCCAGTACCTCCTCGCAAGTTAAAAGTGGATTTCTCATACCCTCTCTCTGCCCTTGTTAATTTCACAACGTCGTTGCGGATTAGCGACATAAATTGATAGAGAATATTCTTTACAGGCTAGGCTGTGAACAATTCCTGAAATTCTCGTTATTTCACGAATCATTTGACGTTTTAGTGTTGACAAGTTTTTCGTATTACGTAAGTAAAAGTTGACTCAAGGCGGCGGGGAGAATTTCTCTCAAAATTTCTTCCCTAAGAGTCAAAGCTACCGTCCAAAATTCAAACTTCACTGTTAGGTTTATTGGCGCACTGATAACCTTGTAAATAGCTCAAACATGGTGAAAAAAATTCTTATTAGTTTTTGTATATCTTTATCCGTTGTTGATATACGATCTTACACATTTCGGGTTTAAACTTTTCGTGGGGAATAAGTGCAACAGCTTACATGACGTATTTCAAATTTAACCGCTGTGCTATAAACTTGTGTGTTCGACCCTCGACGAACGCCTTCGATATAGCGTCACCCCTCTGTTGAGGTAGGCAGGAAAAATGATCCAGGATATATGTGGCCAGCGGTGAGTTAAATCGCAACAGGAGAGAGAGAGGACGGATAGAAGCAACTACGCATGCGCAGCATTGGTTCCTTGGAAGCGGCCGCAGTGGACAGCTGTTTCGCTCTTATTTGTACTCGTCAGCACCGCGTAGTCAACCTCTCATGGAAGACACAAGTCTTTTGTACCGAGAGGTCAGAACTTACATGGTGGGCTAAAGCATTTTAAAACCCAGCCACCACATTACAAATGTGGGACCTGCTGCGATGTAAGTATGACGTAGTAAAAACAAAATTCTCTTCAACAGTACATCGAGAGATATTGGTTGCATCCCATCTCGGTCATCAATGGATACCTAGGGACCCAATAAGGGAATCCTTGTTTACAATAT
The DNA here is from genome assembly GCF_964205215.1 of Stylophora pistillata. Lineage (NCBI taxonomy): Eukaryota > Metazoa > Cnidaria > Anthozoa > Scleractinia > Pocilloporidae > Stylophora > Stylophora pistillata. Next base: position 39,004 of record NW_028290877.1, read on the forward strand.
TTGCCTCAGTAGCATAAGCAATTCAGTTTCTGATGGAGCTAAAATTAAAACAGTGCTAAATATCGAAAGGTAAAAGTACGATTAACTCGGCCAATGAATACGAGCCTGATATATTGAATACTTTTTGTGCAACACGGGTTTAAAAACTCAAAATTTTACATAGAATGTATGAGCTTATTGGCGCTTTTGCCACCTAGAAATTTTGCAGTTTTTGATGGACGATTTCTCCTTGAATATTACACCCAAACAGCTAAAACTTTCACCATGTACTAAGGTTTTCTAGCTCTTTAGCTGCCTGAAGTCAATTTGTATCTAACATGCTTCCTTCTTTACGCAAAGCCGTATGCAAATGAGCAAAAATGTAAACAATGACGTCAGCATGAATCCGCCTATAGCTTCTATTGAGATACAATGAAACATATGAAGTTCATATATTTTGTACTGCGGTATTAGATACATATGATGCACGACCCTCGCAGTAGATAGCGCTATTTAAGCAATAGCGAAAATCAGACCTGAAAAAAAAAAAAAAAAAAAAAATCAGGCCTGTACGGGATTCGAACCACTGACCTCTGCGATACTAGTGCAGAGCTCTACCAATTGAGCTGACAAGCCAACTGGGAGCAGGCCGTTAAGTTGATTCGTAGTAAACCCGTGAAAGTGATAATGAGATACAATGAAATATATGAAGTTCACATATTTTGTACTGCGGTCAGTGGTTCGAATCCCGTACAGGCCTGATTTTTTTCAGGTCTGATTTTCGCTATTGCTTAAATAGCGCTATCTACTGCGAGGGTCGTGCATCATATATAGCTTCTATTATTTGGAGAGAGGACGGCAAAAGGTGATCACGTGACGCGCGTGACAACCTGATTCGTGAGCAGTTTGACGTATTTCCGGTTTGGGACATGTATGAGACCTGGTCCAGGTTTGGTCAGACCCTAGTTAGGTACCATGCTATTTCATTTTTTATATGTGCCCAAAAAAGGAAGCAAAACTGCAAGTTCATCTACCTTGAACCTTCAACTCCTATGAGTGAACAAGACGGAATTTCTCCTTACAATATCAATACAATATCAAAACAGACAAGTGATGAGAATAGAGTAAAAAATATCAATTAGTGGATTATGAGTTGATCCAGTACCAAATTATCTGCACTAACATCAGAAGAATTGTATGGCAGCTGGCAGTAAGGAGAATTTCGAATGAGATCTCGAGAATGAAAGGGTTAGCTGATTTACTTCTGGTGAACAAGACATTTCTTAAAAGTTGAGCCAATCACTGAATGTGTTGTGTTCTTACAGTCTGATGGAATTTAGATAAGTTATGCCAAGGGTATTATCGCGTAGTATTAGGCAAGCACTTCTCCGTCTTCCTTCGCTTGTGTCCGCAAAATATGCTCACTCCATAAGCTAGTCCAGTCAATTTTTTTGAAAATTAAAACGAACGTTCTTACAGTCTGACTCATGTTTGATGGGTTTTTTAGCCAGGGTGCACTGGGTAAACACTTATGCGTCATCTGTATGGGGTCCTGAAAAATCTAGAAACTTATGGATTAACAGCTAGAATACCCAGTCCAATTAGGAAAAGAGAAGCATCTATTCACCAAATATCCTAGTTACATTGATTCCATCATAGAATTGCGAAACCAACTGTTTCTTTCCAGACGCAAGAGTAGATTCTGTTTGGAAAAGCTTCAGAAGGTGATAGAATGTCACCGAGATGTTGCCAAGTAGCCTGCTCCCCTCTGCAAATCACCGCTGAATCTAAAGGAAATGCAGGACCGTTACAGTTTGGCATTACCACCGTCATCGAAGATGTCAGAACGAAGTTTAGGTCAACAGTGGACTGACTTGGGGGCTCCGACTTGTGACTTTTCACAATCTACCATGTATTCTAAACCTTCTTCGTAGCGCCTCAGTAAAAAGCTGTAATGTCAAACCACTTCTGGCTGATGAACATGAAAACTGTTGTCTTTTCAGTTTGGGATATGCAAAACTTGATGACGTCCGGCACTTGAAATGGGTTGGTATTGAAGACCATCTCACTCATATGTCTTGTTCTGAATACGGAAGATTTAAATTCGGACTTACGCAACACAGACCGATTGATCAAGATCATAAAAGTGTATTGAAAATAACCAACATGAGGTACATTATAACCTTTAATGTCTTGGGACTTGACATGTACAGTGGTTTCTTTTTACATAAAATCTAATCTATGTGTCTTTTTAGAGATACCTTTAACTCTCTTCACATTCTAGATATCTGTTTATTTATTTGAATTGTACTATTTCATTTTTTACCTACTTGTTTTAAGGAAAAATACAGCAACTACACGTTAAAAAATCTATTTTGATTTTTTTAAGTTGTAATACTCATTTTTGTAATTAGAATAAGAACAACAAACATATGAAATACATATATATGAACTGCGGTTATGAAACGTATATGTGCACGATCCTTCGCAGTAAAGCACTATTTAAGCATTTTCACTATTGCTTAAATGGTGCTTTACTGCGAAGGATCGTGCACATATACGTAGAATAAGAACGTCAGTAAATTTTGAGCTTAATCAAATAGGGAGAGATGTTTTTCTTCTTCTCAAGCCAAAACGTGGGGCAAGGAAAAAAATCCGAGTACTTTCCCATCGAATCACAAACCTTCGGATTCTGCGCTCTGATCCTCTATCACTAAGCCACAGAGATTCAATGGTGAGCAAGGCCCATTACCAAGTTTATACATGACACACGTCCTGCACAGTGCTAAGATCCTTTGTTGATTCTAGCAGTATGCTGGCTGCGTTTTATGTATGAACCTCGTTTCTGTCCTAATCAGTCTCAAAATTTTCTGATTATCCTCAATTCACACCTAAAAAAAATCTATTGAAATATTTGTTAATAAAAAATACATTTTTTTCCAATGCTCGATTGCGGCATTCTGGATTAATTTCTCCCTATAAAGTAGAGCGCATTTCGATTGAGTGTTATGAAACCAAATTCCACGTGATCGCAGTGGCCAATCAGAAGAAAGACAAACACCACAAGGGGCCAATGGGAACTCAGAGTAGAAATAACCTAACGGCTTGAAGCGCAGGAAAACGCGAGTTGCTTTTGGTCCCGGTCTTGCATCTGATTGGCCGAGAGGATCTTGCTAGTCTTTAAGACCAATCACAGAGCAAGAAAAAACGAAACGAATGAAGTCCCAAATATCTCTTGACAGTCAATCTAATACTTGCACTATACTTGCGAGAGGGTCAACGATCGCTTCTGAAGCCTTGTTTGATCGTGCTCAGCATATTAAATCTACACTGAACTTGATTTTTGAGTAATGTAAGCACTCCAATTCAGTGAAACTAAAATTCATCAAAAGGCAATGTTAAAAAACCTTAAAAAGATTGAATATCCGCTGTAAAAGAAAAACTAAAACAAGTTCGTTCGATGATGTAAAGAACATCAATTCTATATTGTGTGATTCTCCTGGAGAATAAGTAAATTTTGAAAACAGACACAAGAAATGCTTTTCCTATTTTTTAACTTTTAACAAGTTACCAAATATCGAATACCTCTTACACCATTAACGTTCTTCGAGCACTAACGATGTGCTAATCTTGGCGTCTCCTTGTACTACATTTTTTTGCTTGGTTTTTACGGTTTTGGGGTTCTTTTTAATAGTTTCCATTAATCCGGGCCGATTTGTCCAAAGTTGGGTAATGATAACCTTGGGTTAGTGTTATAATTAAATTCATATCTAAAAGCTTAAAAAGCAAATTCAATTCAATTAATTCTGTGTCTGATTTGATGATTGGGTCTTCTTAAAAGAGTCGAGAAGTCATCCGCGAAAATGCCTTTGAAAGAAAGGAAAAGAAGCTCGGATTCAAATTTAACGGTAGGTTAGTTCTAATCGATGTTCGAACAATTGGGCATTGGTAGAGAGTTGAGTATAGTGATAAACTATTTTAGCAAGCAACCCGTTCGTTCTCAAACAGTATCATCATCTGCTGTTTCCATATTTCACGGAGTGGCTATTTACATAACAACTGGGTATCTTTAAGATATTCTTACTCCCTCGAGTCTGCAGGTCGGGTGACCTTAGTTTATAGCCACAATATCAGCCTTCCGTTGTCTGAGCTCGGCAACCACTCTTTGCATATCGGGCCGTTCGTCGGGGTTTGGTTGGATGCATTCTCTTATAAGTCGTCGTAGGAAGTCATCGACCACCTTTCCTAGTTGTCTTGAATGTTGTTGAGGAACTGGTAACTCTCTGATGCTCATCTCTAACACCACGAGTCCAAAACTATACACATCTGCCTAGAATATAAAGAGGGAAAATTGAGGGGCGCACTTATTCAAGGTGAGGGGCTTGTTAGGCATCAATTTTTTTTAATCATTTTATTTTATTAGCTTTGCCAACAATACATATAACCTATAACACAGCCGGATAAAATAAAATAGCAATAACAATAACGGGCAGGCAACCACAACAGCGATAGCCAATTACTGTGGTCCCAAAAGTATTAAAATGGTAAAACGATCACATCAATGATTAATAATTAAGAGCAACCTTAGAGGGTAACCTACGTGTAGCCGCCCCTGTCCCCTCGAGGAAAAACGGAAGGGGGGGGGAGGGTACGGCTACACTCAGGTTACCTAGAGGGTGGCCGCTTATTTGGGGGAGGCCGGTTTTTAGAGGCCGGACGCTTATTAGAGCATGGGTACTTATTCAAGGAAATGCGGTATGCCCATTACTGATACTGGCTTCGTAAAGCCAAAGTAAGATTTCTTGGCCTATTTTTTCCTTGATTACTGCGATCGCAATTCTGACTTGAAATAAGTCTGAGGAGAAACTTTCTTTCTTAATGTTTGCTGTCTCTGGGATCTCCTATAGAATAAGATCGCACAGAACGCCAATCTATTTCTCAAAGCAGACTTGGCTATTACACCAACAAAATGAAAACCAGCTTTGTAAAAGAAACCTGTGAATCATTCTCTTACTTTTGTTGTGTACTCTTGTGTTCGTGTCTCGGGAGCAGAGTACAAAGGTGTTCCTTGATTTGGTGTCATGATGTTGCGCATAAAATTTGCGGAACCAAAGTCAGAAACCTTGGCAATTCTTGCCATGGGCAGCCCTACTTCATAGACGAGCACGTTTTCGGATTTGATGTCTCGATGAAGAATTGGGTCTGGACTTACACTATGTAAGTAGAGGATTCCTTGCCCTACATCAAAGGCAACGGATAACACTTCAGCAAATGGCAATGTGCACTGTTGTATAATTTTTGCCAGGCTGCCACCATTAGCAAATTCCGTGACTATTAATGGGTCTCCACCTTCAGCTACCGCCGCCATAAATTGCACCAAATTCTTGTGTCGAAGCCGCGAAGCAAGTTCCATTTCTCGGTGAAAGAGAATGCGATTATGATCTGAGATGATGATGCGGTGAAGTTCCTTTACAGCAACCGGGGTACCGCGGAACCATCCTTTGAAAACTGTTCCCCAGGATCCCCTCCCTAGAATCTCGTTCTGGTCAACTTCTACCTCATGACGTTGAACGATCCAGCTGCGTCTCTCTGGCTGTTGGTGACGGGCATAGTTCTCTTTGGCTGCTCTTTCTATTTGTTGCAATTTTTCGTCAAACGCTTGGCCTTCACTTTCCTTTTCTGTCTGAACTTTTTGGATTATATATTCATACTCATGACAGGTGCGTTCCAGCTGTATTATTCTTTCATCTCTCTCCTGTAATGCAATCATTGTATTCATGTTGGAGCAGGTTTGAATCCAAAGCCCAGAGGGTTGTCAGCGTATAGTTACATAGTGTAGCAATCTCATAGCGCGTTACTTTGACGTATCATAATAGGGTGGCGCTAAACAGGAATGATACACATATAACTCTATACAGCCAGACATACCACTAAAGGGCCCCTTGTCACTACTATTTTGTCAGTGCACGCTTGTTTGGTTTATTTGGCCGGTAAACCAATAGAAAGTATGGTTTATTGTCGGTACCGTAGTACTTATGTTTATTCACAACTGATTTAACTTGACGAACGTCGAAAACTCGTACATTGGCCGCACGGCCTCGGCCAATGAATATAAGTGAAAGTAAAAGTGAAAGGTTTTCTGAAATTACAAACAAAAGAAGGCATTAAACTCCAAATACCTGCCTGAACAACAACAAAAAAACAAATATTAACTTACCGAACCGTTCGCTTTAGCCAAAGAAAGACACAATAACTCTTTTTAAACTCTCTTCAATAAAAAAAAAAAACTGAAAAACCCGAGCACATGGCGATTCAAGTTAAAAGTCATGTGACCAGCAAAATCTCTCAAGGTAGTCGGGAGTGACATTTATCACTCAAATTGTCTATGGCCCTTGACCAACGAGCGAGCAAGAATTTCTACAGTTAGTGTAAAAATATAAATCTAATATATAGATTTAGCCAAGCCTAAAAGCGGAGCTCCCAAGTTCGTAAGATTAACGATAACATAAAAGATGTGCATTTGCCAAGACTCGCCTGAGACACCCCTCCCTTCGTTTTGATAGTCTCCCCTACCCTACCCGTGCAATCTGAAGGCACGTACGTACGTACGCTCAGTCAGCCACGAGACAACCAAAGGAAAAGAGATTGACCATATTCCATGGGTATGAGGCTCTACCCCACGCTATAAATAAAGTGATTGAAAGATAGGCAAATTGTAACGCATTAACTAAAATCATATAAAATTCAAAATGCATTTACATACTTTTAATTGCTCTCGCAGCTCCTAAAAACACATTAAAAATATCAAACGAAGAATAATATATTAATAAACATGAAATAAGTAATACAGTTTATACATAATTTAGTGAGACATGTAATTCTAAGTAATAAACTGTAACTCTGACAAAAATCGTTTGAAATCGATGAAGTTGCTTCCAACACTTACATTCTTTTCATTACTCAGGCCCCGGTCCCGGTGGGTCCAGGAAATGCTTGCCTCTTTCGTTTGCTATTGTTGTATCAGGGTTTTTACATGACCTACTGCCGCTGACCAGTTGAGATGTGTACCCTTGAGATGTTTCCCGAGTATAATTTTAGAGACTTTGATACAAAGGGGAAGGGTAGGGGGGGGGGGGAGGGGGGACTAGGTCTGGAACCAACGATGGTCACATCTTGCAAAGCGATTAATTCACGGGCTTGTTAGCGGGCTCCGTTCGCCACGCGGGCCGCTCAAATCCTTAACGTGCGAAATTGGTCTTGAAAATAACTCCTACCGTTGATTTTCTACAACTATTTGAAAAATTTATCCTAGTCAAACTGCATATTAGGGATACGCTGTTTTCTCCTACCTGTTTGTTGATTTTGCTATAGCATAGTTATAGTTAGTAATGGCTATAGGTACACGAAAAAATTAGGATGTTGACAAATTGTCCACAAAATTTCCTTTTCATTTCATTTTTCGGTTTCAATCAAAGGCAGCATAATCAAGCTAATTTGACCCGTAAATTTTAGGGTTAAAAGTCCCTTTCAACGCCCTTGGTCTCTCGCGTGATCACTGCGGGAGACTAGTCTTTCCACCCACGCGCGAGCACGCACCATCATAGCGTGTTGCGCAGCCCCTATGTGCAGTGGCAAAATCGGGCATCGTCCTGAATATCGTTAAAAAGACTAACGGTTGAAGTCATGCATCTTTGGAGCGACCGATAAAAACTTCACGGAGAAATACAGCATCGCGATTACTTCATTTGCCTTTACTTAGAAAAGTAGATTAACAACACGATTGAGTACAAAATGTCCTCACGTACAGTAGTAACGCTATGTAACGCAATACACTAAACATAACAATTGTGGCGCAGTGCACTCTGGTTAAAAGCCAAAATGCATTCTGGTAAAAAGTGATGAATTCGTGATTATTCTTTTCCATCTGACCATGATGCCGCCAGCTTGATACGCTCGCTGCCCAGCAGAAACTAACGGTTGAAGTCATCTCATCAACCGATTAAAACTTCACAGAGAAATACAGCATCGCACTGTAAATAATGTACATGGTTATTGACAAATGCTCGACCTTTTTTTGTCAACGTTAATCATTATTTCGTGTGAATCAACCGACGTGACTGTTTAAAGCCAGCTCTAACAGAAGTATAGCACTGGATCGTTACAGCATCTAGGATTGCTCCAGTTCTCATGAAGGAAGGTCTGGAAATCACTATTTGGTTGAGATAAACACGATTAGAGGTATACGTTTATAGTTACTTCTGATCGATTTATTGTCAGAAAATGATCGACCGTCACATGCATTGCTCATGAGATAACATTCATTCAAAACCATGATTATCAAAGTATCCTAAAGCTTTTTTAATGGTACACCCCCTTGAGTGTTTAACGGCAGGCAAAATTGAAAGGGCAAAGAGGGATTGAAATTGGATCATCTCCCAAATTGTTTGTCAGAGACTAGGTCCTAATAATAATGTTCATGTACCTGTATTGTTGTATTATGGGGAGAGAGTACATGTTCCACTTCATCAAGCACTGATCTTACCTCACCTGCAAAGAAAACTATTACTAAGCCACAACAATACTTTTAGGTAATGGCATGAGGCTGAGTAAAATTAAGGATTTAAATACCATGTTTTCAGACATTTCAAAAAATAGTCAGAGGCCCACAGTTACATTGGCAATTGCTGCAACTTCCGAAAACACGAGTGATATCAATCCTTGATTTTACTAGGAAAAAAAGCAATTACTAGTTTTCAACACAAAGGGAAGTATCATTTCCTATCAAGGTAAAAAATGTTCACTGTTGGCATTTCAGTGTTCACTTAGTGTCAGTGAACTGGTTACATCAACAAATCAGCTGAAAAAAAAATTTAATTTTGGTATATCAATGCCAAAGCAAAGAAACCATCAATGATCAGGGCTTGACACTTATGGTAGCCAAATAGCCACAGACTAGCACAATTTAGTTTAGGCTAGTGGTTATTGATTTCCACTAGCCGGTTTGGCTAGTAAACAAACAGAAATTTTTGTAACATCTAAGTTGTAACCAGCCACTTGGCTAGTAAGTTGAAAAGTTAGTTTCAAGACCTGAATGAAGTTATAATACTTTAGGCAAAGTTAAGCCTTTTCTCAGTTTTGGTAATTGCCCAGGGTAATAAGCAAATTAAATTAATGGTCGTTAATGAAGTTAGTTCCCTCTATCTCAGCCAACCAGCATTTAGCAATTTTTCCCTCTATTTTATAGTGATAATGACTTAATTCCATTGGTTAGATTTGAGTAAAACTGTACACTACAATGTAGGAGTTTCAGTTGTTTACTGTTCTTGGTTGTAAGTATCATAAGCTGTCTGACTTTGTAAACATTTGTGGAAATTTTAAATGTGATAGCCTCTTCTATGGTTATAATTCCCATCTGTAAGGACTCAAAATATACCAAACACATTTATCACAATTCACTTAATGACAAGCAAACTTAACAAAATAAAGGAAAAGTAAATATATGCCTGTGGGCTGACTGTTGGTCATTTCTTAGCAAGAGGTTTACTGTGGTTCATGTACACGCCAACTATAGACCAAACAATGCTCAACTGACAGTTAGCATAATACACAATCAACTTTCCTATTCTAAATCGGTCACTTTATAGGTGACCCACAGTTAGTAAAAGGGAGCTGTCCATAATTTCATTTCCTTCTCATTCAAGTATGCACAATTATTTTGTTATTCTTTGATTTTTTACATACAAAAGAGCTGCATGAATTAGAAGTTTCAAATTTGCATACAGGTAAATTTATTATCGTGTCACAAGTTTCAGCAGATTGTTTTGAATTGATATGTATCTAATGTCTTTTTCTACTGTGTAACTTGTGAGAGGAAAATTACATAAGTAAATATATAAATAATTACGTACAGTTATCTTGAATCATTCAATTTAGATTTAAATCTAACCTGAGCCACTGAAACTGCCCTGTGATCTCATATCATCATCTCTGTTTATGTCAACACAGGCTAACTTTTTTGAAAGGTTTGTGAAGTCTTCTGAAAAATTGCAAAATGGAACAATAACAACAACAGTTTCTTTCCAAGAGTACAAAAGATACTGCTAATGGAAGAACTCTTCAGTTGAGGCTCAATTCCATTTATCACAATATATGTCAAATACAATTATAATGTGAAGTATAAAAACATTACTCTGAATTTGCTTCAGATCCATAAGTTTATATGTTGATTTCAGGTAATGCCACCGAAAAAAGTTTACTGAACTTTAAAGAAAAAAGAAAAAAAAGCTAATAGAAAACATTAACAACAGTTTAAAAGTTTCAAATGTAACTTATTTTCTCCTTTACCCAGTAACACCCAAGATCTGATTGTTAATTCTCCCCTCTGGTAGTTGCACAAGAATTTGGTGATCTGCCAAGGTAACAACTACTTGATAAGTTTGAGTATTCTTGCTACCTGTTTCCTGGATAAAGGTTGGATATTCAAGGGAGAAGTTACATGTTAATCACTTCTGGGAGTTTAAGGGTTGAATGCCCATTCAACATGGAAGTGACAGAGAAGGTAGTTCTATCGGTGCATAAATGTATTTCCCTTGGAAATACTGAAGTATTAAGAGAGTTTCAATAAGACTTCCCTTTGATTTATCAATATCATTGGAGTTTGATTTTTTTAAAATATAATTACACGGTCCACTTGTTACGGTGGTTACCTTTGTTCATGGTAGTTTGTTCCCCACTTGATGAAAACTCTGGAAAGTCGTACCAAAAAAAATATTAAATTTTCTAACTACTGATATTTCATAATAATTAGTGTGATAATACTTATAGTAAATTGTAAAATAGGTAACCTGCCCCTTTTCCCACTGCTAGAGCGTTTGTTGGTGGATAGTTCTTACTTCTTATAGATCAATAGATATATAGAAGTACAGGTAAAACAGTAGCATAGCGCTCCACGAAAGCAGTACGAGCTGGATCAGAACGATAAACGATCGCCTGTTCGATCGAATGGATACTCTAGTTCAGGACTCCTAACGCCTTGACTGAATCTATCGATTGACTCTTTTTATGTTGTCAACACTAGAAATGCAAAGTGCGGCAAGACTTAAGACACCCTCAGAGACCCAGGGGCTGTGATTCGATTTCAAGTTAGGGCGAAAGAGCTCTTTCGCCCTAACTTGAAGTCGACTCACAGCCCCTGGGTCTCCGAGGATGGACTTCAGACAAAATTAACATTTTGTCAACCGTGTCTTCTTTTCGATGAAAATCTGCACATCACATGTGAAACATGAGGGAGGATGATTTCGGTAGAAACTTTTTTTAAGTGTGTGGCCTCTTGAGAGTTTTCAATAGATTATTTTCGTTCCACCTTCCATGTGTGGATTACACGATCGGATACCCCCATTTTCCTAGTAATAATCAATCTGAATATCGAGTGAACTAAAGATTAACTGCACGGCTCTTTAAAATAAAATATCTGAACTCTTGGAATTACCTCCACTTACCGCGGAGAAAGGATATTTTTTTTACTCCAGCCATACTCCATACTCCTCCCCTCTACTATCTTTGTGCTAGAGTATAGGAAAGCTAACTCGAACGCACTGCTTGCGGACTTCAAAAGTGAATGAATGCAGCTGCCTCTCGATGCGGATTGGTCCTTTGGTCAGGAAGGGTCAATCAGCATCGAGACGTAGATGTCATGACTTCAGACTTTAAACGGTTGCGAGGGACATCACAATTTCCCGGACTAGGAGCCCCTTTCGCGCGCCTGTCGAATTCAGCTGCAATCGATCTCTTTGATTTACTCTTGGTTCAGTTCTTAGTTCCTCTCCTTTTCGTATAGCGGCTCACAGCTGTTATCATGGCTTCGAATCCACAAGAAGGTAAGAATGAGGTGGTTTTTTTCATGTTTATATGATTCCGTTATGAATATTCATAATAATTAACCGATAAAATACTTTGCATACTATAAGGAATTGTGAATTCAGGAACTTTGTGAACTACTTATAGCTAGCGTAAAATGAAAAGTGACGCAAACAACTCTCCGAGGTTTTCTATTATTGTTACTTCTGCTCTTCTCACATGAAAACGCCGTCGCGGCTTCCAAACGAAGGAGAGAACTGAGAAGAAGTGATTTTCTCGTTCATCGCTGCCACTGTCTAATGCTTATTGAGGCGGAATTCATTGTGGCCTACATACAAGATTTAGAAAACATCTTGAACCACTGCACCTTTTAAATTAAGCTTGAGCTTAAACATATAGCAGATCTTACATAAGCTTCAGGGTAGAAAAATTGACTTTAAAGGAAACTCACTGCAATGAAGCAAACATGGCCAATTCTTGATTTCTGTTTTGATTCCTTGTACATGTGCATCGACATGTTTATATGGCACCTTAAAGTTTATAACATTTCATTTGTGGAGCTATTCCATAAACTCCCCATCAAATGATTTCCAACATGAAGGGCAAATACTGTCGATCTGAGTTTTTGAGTAACATTAAAATTGAAATATGATTTTTTAATTTACTGAAAAATTTTTCTTTGTTTTATCAAAAATTGGTTTGACATTGCATTTATCATCTGTTGGATGCTTTATTTACGACCAGTTCGTAAGTATAGGTTAAATAAATGTAGAAATTTACAGGCTTGAGACCCCAGTATGTGTGCCTAAAGCTTGTCGGGGTGATGATGTTGATAACCAGTGACCTTCTGGTTAGAACCTCTAGCCCTCTTATTAGATTAGGCAGTTTTGGAGACTTACATGTTAACATTCTTTGGCTATGAACTTTAAAGGCTAATATAGTTTGAAATAATGACAGTTTTGTTTTGTAGTTCATTTCCCTTCTCTCATTTGATATTTGTGAATACCAATTACCAATTGAACAGATTGTCTTCAGTTTAATCTATTTTTGTTGAAGTATTATACCAGAACAACAGTTAACCACAGTTACATAATTGCCTTGGCTTTACTCTATTTAGTTTTAAAATCTCCTTCCCTGTCATTGACCTTTCTGTCATTTAGTTTAGCTTTGTAACAGAAGCCCCTTGTTATGGAATTCCTATTTACCTTACTTAGGGTGGTGGGATATTACAATAATAAATGTACTTATGGTATAATATTTTAATTTTACTGGGTTCAGCTTTAGAGTGGTGTTTTCCATACTTCAGTTAAAGGGTGGTTTAATATATTTAATGAAATTTTGTATTGTTTAGTTTCTGTTGGTTACCAGGTGTTTCAACTTTATGTCCATGCACATATAGCTACAGTACTGTACATTGATTTCAGTCAACAAAATTACAGTAACCATACCATTGCAGGGCACGAAAAAATTTTTAAACATCCACTTTCTCAGTGGGCAAGTAAATTTCAGTTTAAATTTTGATCACTCCAGACCATTGGCGAGGTTTTTAAATTATGTGTGTATCCATTATGAAACAATTGAATAACATATTTAAAAACCTAATGTTTTGGCAGCCATGCTGTTATCACACTCATATTGAACTTCATTTATATCTCATATTTTTAGCATTACATTATTAGTTTATCATGAAGTGCGAGATTTGGTGGCTGTAATGATTAGCGCATATAATGGTTGTGTTCTTGGGTAGGACGCAGTACCCTCACAATGTCCCTCACTGCCCATGTGTATAAATGGGTATAGACCGACCACTTTCATAAATGGCTGTGGGATTAATATTCTTTTGTTTAAATTTAAATCAGCCCTTCTGGCCTCGCTTGAGATAATGTATTCTTTTGAATTTTGTACTGGAGAATGACGCCAGTAGGGCTAATTTAAATTTAAACAAAAGAATATTAATCCGGCAGCCATTTATGAAAGTGGTCTATAGGCAAATGTAATTGTGAGGGTTGCCCTCTCTGATTGATAAGCATCCTATAAATACTCCTTGTCACTGCATGCTTCAGAAACTGTAGTTAAGTGCTGGCAGTAAAATGCCAAATGCTAGACTCCTTTAGACAATTATTTAGTACCTACATGTACCTATCTATAAAGAAAGAAACTAGAATGACAGGGATTGATGTGATCCAGTTATTTGATGATGAAAATATATATCTTATTAACCAAGCGCGAGGGCCGTACTGGGAGAATATTGGCTTGAGGTCTTGACAGTATGGACCGAGCGCAGCGAGGTCCGTACAAAAAAAGACCGAGGGCCGATATTCTTCCAGTACGGTCCCAAGCAAGCTTGGTTAATAAGAGATTTATTATACGACTAAAGTTCACAGGGATACAAGTGCGGTATCATTCAGCACCATTTGGGACAGTGCCCGGTCCAATACTTAGAGAATATTGGACCGGCAATAGAGCATTTTGATTGGTTAATTTTAGTTATTGGCCGTCTGACTGTCCTAGTCATGTAATAAAAGAGTATATTGCCTACCTGTAAGTCTTTTCAATTTCTTTTTCTTTAATTTTCAATGCTGCATGTGGACATTGCAGCACAGTACTTCTTACATGGATTACTAGTTCATGTCACTATAATAGACAACTTTTATACATTGTATTTCAAACTAGTGGTACAGTTTTTCTCAATTGTTTAAATTTGAAATTTAGTTGGGATTAGTTGCTGTTAGTACATGTTGGCATTTCAGTGGGTGAAGAAAGGCAATTAAGCTCAAAGAAAGGAAAACAGAAGGTATTACATAATCTAATGAGTGTATTTCACTTAAGTTCCCTTACCTCAAGTTGTGATTGTTTCCTTTGGTTGCAAATAATTGAGATTCCTGTTATATGTACCTCAAATAATTGTCTGTCAAAGTTTGTGCAGTCTTCTTAATCCAACAATAAATGATATATTTCTAATACAAGGCAGCTACTATACCAGAAAATTATTATTATTGTAATAATTGGCTCCCTTTGTGGTTCATATTTTTCTCTGGCTCTTCTTGACCAAAAAAATGAACCCCAATTAATTAAAAAAAAAAAAAAAAATCAGCAGTTCTTACAGATAAACTGAATTATTTCTACTTTGAAAGTCTATCATTGAGTCCAAACCCATACATTGTGATCAATGACATTGAAGGGTTGGTTTTTTTTATCTATAATAGCATGAATCTAAGTCAAACAAAATATGTGTACATAGATTTGTATACAGTACATACAGACCACATTATCACTGCCTTTAAATTGATTTGTTTGACTATTTATTTTACTAATCAGAAATGTGCTTCATGTGGTGGATTTAATGCAAATGTAAGTAAGGGGTGCAAAGGATGTGGCGCTGAAATCAAAATAAAAACCTTTGACTGAGAGAAGTTAAAAAACAAAAAAGAAGACACATCCAACACAGCAGCGTAAGATTCTTGAATACCGGGTAAGGATCGAAAATGAAGCATCCTGCATTTTGTGTAATATTATTAGAATAAAACAATTTATAATGATATATGTGAAATTAATATCCCCCCTGGCCAATCTGCACCCATGCATACCACCTGGGAAGAGAAATTGTAAATTGATAATTAGATACTGTATTTTGGTAACCCAACACTTCCAGATAACATCTATTACTGCCTAATGGAAGATGAGTCAAAAAATGAGGTACATAGGTGGGAGAGCCAGAAGCCAACCTTCTTTGAACAAAGGCTCTTTGATCTCCCTAGATTAGTCGGCCTCTGCTCGTAGGGTAGCGTGGACATCCACCAAAACCGTGATCAAAACCATCAACAGTACTTTTTGAATTTTATCTATGGCCAATGTTAGATCTTCAAGGAAGCAAAAGAATTATGTTTCACGAAATGTTAGTAGTTTACTTTGTGGCTGATTATTTCTAATAATGCACAAATGCTGACCAAACGTTCCTTCTGAAATCATAAGACATAAAATAAAATTAAATTGGTTTTGGTGGATGCTTCTCTCTCCATCCACCAAAATCACCATGACCTGCTACTGGAGTAAATAACCACAATTTATTTCTTTGTACATAGATATTTTTGCAAAGTTCTCAAGTCAGCACCTTTTATTATTGAAACCATAATCATCACATGGTGCTCAATGTAGAATACAAAAGGTTTTGGTGTGGCAATCAGGTACTCTTGAAATATGATAAGAGAGCGTTTTTAACTGATTTAACAGATATTTGCAACAAAATTCCATATCCAGAAATTTCCTCCTCTACTTCCTCTAAAATAATTACCTTTAAATACTACAAATTAGCAGATCAGTAATTGTTATCAAGGGTCTGAATATCATACAAATCTTTCACATTTATTTCAAATAACCTATTTCACATGGATGATTAATTATACACTCAAGATGTAGAATAGCTTACATTTTACAAATTATTTCCCCTTTTAAGTTTATGGATATACAGTGAAAAACCTTTGCCACTTTAGTAAATCAAATCATAACATACCATGTATTTTGTGATAATTGACCACAACATGGGACAGTTGTTGCTGAATGTTTTTTGTTTGTTTGTTTTTTTTTTTTTGCACACAACATCCGAAACAACGGAGGGGATAAATTTACACGGAAAATTATGTTAGTGGTTAAAATTAAATAACATTGGAAGATCAAATTAACTTTGTTACCCAAATTATCTTTGATTTCTTGCTTATGCCAGGCTCCTATAAATATTCTTTTATTCTAATGTTCTTTTGTGTAACATAACTTGAAAAATAAACACAGGGAAAGGAAAACACAAAGGATTAAACTTGAGGCTTAAGCAAAGTTTAATTTGAGCCATAGGTGATCCAAATACTTAACCCATTTGGTAAAGTTCATGTATATGTCAGCCAGCTCGTCACAAGTCTTTCCCCTCTCCTCCAAAAGTCTCTATAAACAAACTTTACTATGTGGTCCTGCTATAATGATACGTATATTACACCTCCTCAATTTCCTTCTCTCAAAACAAGGTAACTCAAAATTTAATAGTGCCGTAATGGACTTGATAAAACTCTAACTATAACTGGCTGCTACTCGTAACATTAATTTCTTGATATTTAAACCGAATTGTTTTGAAGTCTTAATATTCTGTGATCTTTACATTTTTGGCATTGCCATTTCCTCTTTGAGTTGATCGCCCACTCTTGTTTTCCCCCCTCTTCAGTGAGACGTACTTCCTCATCCAACTCATCTTTAACAACAACAACAACAAAAAGAAAGCGGTATGGTAAAATCAAGGGATGTCATGTCAAAGCGGGGCAAAGATCACAGACATACCATAAACAATACGCTATAACTAAGAACCCTAATGCTTCATTTGGCAGTGATCACCTTCTTTTCATTTTCAGACCAGACTGGAACCTCCATAGGCGTGTTTACTTGTTCTTAGTGGGGACAAAAGAAAAAGGAATCAGCGTTGTAAACTTTTCTCCACTCATCTGTTTTCATGTAGACATTTGCCGGGTCAATTCTTGACAAGCGGTTTTTAACCGTAGCTCGATACATGTGCGTGCGCAGGTCAGATGTCCTAGGGAAGTATCGTCGGTTTGTGTCTTGTGGTTGCTGATCATCTCGAAACAAGACCTCTTTCACAAAGATTTTCAAATGCCGTCTCATTTTATATATTTCTTTAACTCCCTCCGTCGATCCTATTGATGATATCCTCATCTCAAGGGGTTGAGATATTCCAGTGACCTATAGAAATAATAAACTCGGATTGTGAAAATGCACGCTATTTCAAGTGGGAACGCCCTAATAATGCACACCTATACGTTATTTACTCCTTTGCCATTTTTTGTACTGTGTGAATGTTTGAAATTGTACTTTAACAACAAAAAGGAAAACAAACTCATGGTGAAAAATTTACAGGCACTTTTATGTCACACTTTGACCGGCTTGCCCGCTGGGTACTTTTTTTTCATTGACCGTTGCATTAATTCGTGTTGAACACTAAGTTACCTCGCCAACAAAGTGATTTTGATGGTCTGCAATGAGTGGTAGTTCAATATAAATCCTTTTTTCGCACTTAGCGATCCCTTCTTCTAAAACTTTTCGCAAATTTCTAGACGCAGTTTCCCGTCTCTTTTGGCTGTCTTCTTGAATCTGAAAGACAAAAAATCATACATTTGAAGGAGAAAAATGGATGCCTTGTAACGGTAAACTGAATGCCTCTGATGCAGTGCACAAATGAGCTTTTCCCACTGCTTCAACTCAACTTTTCTGTCAGGTTTTAAAACTGATTCACGGCGTTTATGTGGATGAAAAAACAACTTGGTGCTGGCAGTGTGTTAGCTTTGTTTGACAACACTAACATCCCAGACAGAGAGAAAAAACATCAGGAAGCTCGAAGTGTCTCGACTAAGAACAGACCACCTTTCGTGAATTGTCGTTCCAGTCAGTAAGGTGACTGTGTAGCATGAATTTTGGACAGTGATACCGAATTCGTTGTCAATACATGAGTGGAACTACCTTGTGCTCTGCAAAAAATCAAATTTCTCGCAATTTTATCTGTGCTTTGCAGTCAAACTTCCGTGTGTCTTGAACGAGAAATCTTCTTTTCTTGAAAACAAAATCTTTGTGACCAGCCTTCTGTAGAAGATAAGTATATCAGCTAAGATGAGTGATTGTGTTTCTCAATCTAATTTTTGGAATGTGAAGAAACAGAAGTGTCATTGCGTGATGCCTTGAAAGATAAGGAGCCGACATACGACAGCTTGATAGAAATCAAAAAGCGTAGAATTGCGTTTATTTTCTCTTTTGTCAGCAGCATACGTCATTAAAGGTTTTTATAATTAGTAAGTTATAAACCATCTTCAATTTAGCCGAGGTTGAAGTGTTATCGCGTTTGTCGTAAAAGTATTCTGAGATCAATGTCATATGACCTAGTAATATGTGTATCTGACCTTCCGGGTTAGCAAGCCATAGGTGACAGTAGTAACACCACTGTCGCGGATGAGAAAAATACGTGTAAGTACGCATACAGTGCAATATTTCATTTACCTCTTCTGCATCTTTTCGTTTCCTTTTCTCTCCAGCTTTTCTATCCAGCTTTTCTATCTTTGCCGTGCTGACAATCGAACACTTTCTTTCCAAATATTATGAAAGGCACACCATTAGAAGGAATTTTTGCACCTTTAATATCTCGTGGATCTTTCCATAGTATTTTGTGACTTCTGTTCGAGTGATCTGTTGTTAAATTGTGATGGAAGATAGGATCAGTAGAGTAAGGACGAGAGTGATACAAGCTAGCACGACGTAACGCTTTCAACTGATATATCGGCATGCCAGTGTTTCTGAAACCTTCGTCAACCTTAAAGCAAGAAAACTTCGTCGTCGATCTGTTTCGAACTCCGCAATGAGTTTATACGCCTCGTCAACAGAATTTACGTATCCAAAATTATCCGCATCTCTACCATCAGGCAAAGGTTCACCCTTTAAAATTCCCGCCATATTGTTTCTGTTTGTTCTGCGGGTGTTCGGCTATGTCTCCTAGCGGATTTCCGAGAATCTTCGGTTATGATTGGCAAGTTAATAAATGTTCCACCTCAGGCCCTCTCAACCGAGGTGGTTTTGGTGGATGGAATCTAATGCTGACCAAGAATAACAGGCCCGTAACCAGGATTTTATGTAGGGGGGTGCTAACAAGGCAAAAGTGGACCAAACTACCGAAATGTATTTTTTATTGTCTGATCCGTTCATGATTTAGGAAAGTAGCAATACATGAGAAATTATAACGGCAAAGTACACGGTAGAAACTGAATATTACATTTGTCGAATACAACTGTTTGAATTAAGTTACAAAGGACTAATTTTACGATTTAAAATGATACATCAAAATACTACGGAATTAATCCCTCAGAATAGTCCGAGCTCCAGCCTCCGTGGGTGTTTGGTGGCAAACAGATTTTCCACCTCATCCAAAACAATTTTAACTTCAATGATAACGTATGTACATTAGTGCGAGAGACGACAGCCTTTACTGGCCCATGCATGCCCTGCTATATGTATGCAGCCGGCTTAAAGAACTCGCACTTCTTTCACATTCTCAGCTCATTGCAGGAATTGTGGCGCATATCTTGAGGAGCGCATATATATTTGGAAAGAGATCATCATCGCACTCCTTAGGAATGGCTTCTGAAACACATTTACCGATGTGCCTATTTCTGATAACTGATATTCTTCCGCTTTTCGTCATCTATTCGGTTGTTCACATTTAGCTCTGGGTTTTCGTCCGAATTAAGGAAGGATTCGGTAGCGGTCATTGCGTCGTGATGGTACCTCATTTGCTCACGTCTTTTTCCTTTTCTTGAGGCTTATGCCAGTTTAAGAAAGGCGTGTTAACAAAAGCACCCTGGTCTTTCCTGCAATGCATGGGTATCATCAAAGCACAGTGTTTACAGAATACTCCATCTATTGAAGGACTGTAGACCATCCACGAGTACTCTCTGAGGTATCGTGACTGAAACCCTTTTCGGCACTGATGAAGAAATCGCGTTGGAAACTTGTAGTTAAAAGGTGACGCAA
Source organism: Stylophora pistillata (assembly GCF_964205215.1). NCBI lineage: Eukaryota > Metazoa > Cnidaria > Anthozoa > Scleractinia > Pocilloporidae > Stylophora > Stylophora pistillata. Next base: position 59,404 of record NW_028290877.1, read on the forward strand.
AATGACTTTTAGTCAAGTGATACTTCTGACCAACCGTGGCAGCTTATTTGCGGAAGAACCAAATTTCTCAGAGGTCGTCGAAAACTTCCCGATGTCATTTGTTTCTTGTTGCGTCATTACTTAGATTTACTCAGCTTGAGTCGCTTTTTGGTTATTCTGAGTAAATGTTACCTCTCCTGTATTACTAGATTACGTTGTGAATTAAGTTTAAAGCTTGTTTTTATTGTTGTTGTTGTTGTTTACGACCCACCCAGACGGTATTGAAGATACTTATGTCATCCCAGGTATGAGTGACCACAGTGCAGTGATTTGTGACTTTAACTTTAAGACCAAGCCCCCTTTAAATCCATCAAGATCTGTCTACTTATACAAACGTGCAGATATGGGAGGTCTGCAGGAACAATTAAGGAATTCATAGACATCATTCCAAACGTCAGCCGCTTCTACAATACCCTGGTCCCAGAGGTTCTCTTCTCTCTAAAAAAAAATAGGATAAATCTCTTCTACCTTAAAAAAATCGGCGCCAAGCGCCGACAACGAGGTGCGAAGCAACGAGCAGTCGAGAGAGCCTCTGGTGGAGACCGTTGAGAACCTCACTTTGCTGCATTCAGCTGTTTTGACAGCTGATCAAATCTATCACTTTTCAACAGCCAATAGGAAACGTCAGTATCAAACAAAAAAACAATAATAGCTAATCAGATCGCGACGATCATCAGCTGAATGCACCAAAGTGAGGTTCCCAACGGTCTCCACCAGAGGTTCTCTCGACTGCTCGCTGCTTTGCCGCTCGTTGTCGGCGTTTGGCGCCGATTTTTTCAGGGAGAAGAGATTTATCCTATTTTTTTTTTAGAGAGAAGAGAACCTCTGGGACCAGGGTACTTCTACAAAGTCAGTAGAAGAAAACTAGGCTCAATAAAAAACCATACTTACTCTTCGAATGTATTGAGAAATGTATTCCCCGAAAGACCCTTAAGAAGAAGAAGTCTACTCCATGGCTTAATTCACGCATTAAACATCTTATTTGCCAAAAGCAATGACGTTACAATGCTGCTAGACATAGCAATAGTACACAAGATTGGCGCTAATTTAAAAACCTTCGATAAATGGTACACAATGAAATGCGAAAAGCTCGCCAAAATTACATCAACAATCTCCTAGACATTAATGATGACGTTACTTGGGAGAACATCAAACCCGGCATAACTAAACGTTTCTGGCAATACATCAAAGCTAAATGTAAAGACTCTTCTGGAATCCCCATTCTTAAATCTGACAGGAAGGAAATCATAGACCCAAAACAGAAGGCAGAGACGCTCGTGTTGTGGTCCGAATGTTTAGTGGAGAAAATGTTTCAGTTATAGTCCTGCCAAGTGCAATATTTAGGGATATTGTAGGACATGACAAACAAGTCCTCCTTAGGCTTGAAAACAATCAAATGAAGCTAATTTTGAAGCATCATGAGTCAGTGTTTTTATCACAATGAGAGTTGCAAAGGAGAGAATTAAACATAGTGATTTTGTTGATAGTTAAGTTGATGCAAGAATCCTCTGCCAGTTAAAAATCAAGCATGGAAATTGGAAAAGTGTTTTTTTTCCAGCAATAACCCGTCATGCGTTTTTTCGTGAACGTGTCCAATATTTGGAAAAAAACGTATTAGGAAAAATCTTAAAAAGAAAATGTGCTAATGCAAATTTTCCTAAGGATGTAGCGATCAATGTTTAATAAACTGCTGGTCTTCGAAGAATCATTCTCTGTGGTTTTCTCTTTATTTCCAAGTAATCGCTTAGAACATCCATCATCAAATAATGTTGGCTACATTCTTCCTTTTCCCGCACTATTCACTCTATTTCCTTGTTTTGTGTGTTATTTAACGATATTACGATGGAAATATCAAATAAAATACTGACCTGGGTTTCCGTAAACCCACGCTCTGTACTTGTACAAAGATAATGTGATTTGAAAATAAAGTGAGATATAAACTGGAATCTCATAGAACCCACATTCCGTACTTGTGCTCCGTTCGTATAATTCAACGTCGGTCGACGATTTGGATGTCGATCATTAGATCGTCAACGTTTGGCTGGTATCATTAACGATCTGATTCGTGCTCGTTCTCTAAGAACACGTTCTTAGACGATGAGCACGATGTTACGAAAGATCGTTGAACCATCCGATGAAATCGTATAAACGAGGACGTTCTTTATAACGTCCTCGTTGTACTGGATTTTAAGGTTAACGTGGTCGTTCTTTTTAACGCATTCGTTATACTCCATCTCGTGTAGAACGCGCTCGTTCTTTTTGACGTGCCTGTTCATTGTTGTGTTATGACGTGCATTTAATGTCGATTGCTGAGCTGTCTTTTTCTTTTCTGACTCGCGCTTACTTTTCGCTTACTTTTCGCAAAGGCTCTTTGAACATTGCAAGAGTGCGTGAGAAGTTGGATTTTGTGTCTTAAACGCCTTGGTAGGAAAACGATATCCTTGATCTGTTTGAATTTCTTCAATAAAACATGTAGTGTTTGCCAAAGCAACCTTTTTTTCCGGGTCAAGTGGTTTTGAGCACATACATACCTTCCTTGATATGGTAGGTCTACCTTAAAGTTAGTAAGAAAACGCTCAGAAATAAAAGAGGGTGGTGAAGGGAAGGGGGGAGGGGCAACGGTCCATTACTTTTACATTTCATTTATAGAGCTCAGACTTCTATGTGGATATTTCACAATTCACGAAAAGAAAATCGGCTTAATAAACGGGTGCTGAAAATATCTGAAATATACTTAAGGTTACTTCCCACCTTCAAGGGTGTCCTTCGGGAAAAAACTTGTACGCGCGCTGGTTTCACTAAAATCTTAGCAAACTCTATGTCGGGAAAGCTAAACAAATGCAGATTATGGTAAAAATTATATATAGATTTAGCCAAGCCTAAAAGCGGATCTCCCAAGTTCGTTAATGACAACATAAAAGATGTGCATTTGCCAAGACTCGCCTGAGACACCTCTCCCTTCGTTTTGATAGTCTCCCTTACCCTACCAGTGAAATCTGAGGGCAGGTACGCTTGGTCAGTCACGTGACAACGAAACGAAAAGAGGTTGACCACATTCCATGGGCATGGGGCTCTGCCCCATACCCATGGAGCCTCGCTATAACTTACAAGACTTTTCTATTAAGGAAGTTTGAAGAGCTGGTAAGGCATGAAACGACCGAATCTTCTTCTATTGAATTCATCGGATATCGGATGCTGCAGCACAAGCAAAATGGCTTCACAGTGTCATTCACAAGGCATCAATCAACAAAACTGCGTCAGGCTTTTTCGATATTCTGATTGGTTCCGTAAACATCGGCATCAAAAGTGGGAGTAGCTAACAACTGATATGCGAGTCGTGTTGCGTAAATGGACACCACGGGACAAATTTTTCAAATATCAGAATTCCCTGACACACTTTTTGGAACGGCAACGAATGATTGCAATATCAGCAGGAAAAAAAACAAGAGGAGAATCTTACCAAATTGCCTCTGCTTTACGGCAAGGCGAAGTGAAGACTCTTCAACATAGGGACTGCACTTTTACATTCGATTTTAGGGAATAAATGCAATATCAGCAGGGAAAAATAATGAGGAGAAACTTATCGAATTGCCTCTGCATTACGGCAAGGCGAAGTGATGACTCCTAAACATGGCGACACTATGTGATGGTTTTGCGCCAGTCATCACCAAAGGCTCGATGATGTCATGCCCTCAGCAGATCGCTTTTCCATTTGCGGTTTGTATCTTTGGTGGTTTTGGCGATATAGCCTCACGTTACGCCACGCCACAAGCAAGCTCGACGATTGGCCACAACATTGAAATATTTCTTGTAATCCTAAGCAATTTAATGCTCAGTTAAAACGTCTGATGTTGTGCAAAGCTATTCGATGTAACGCTACACCATTTGTGTGCCCAGTTAGCCCAAATGGATAATGCACTGGACTGTTGTGCGGAAGCCTCGAGGGTTCGAGCCCCGGCCGGACCAACACTCAAGGTCTTAAAATAATTGAGAAGAATTTGCTACCTTTCTTTAACATCAAGAAATGGTTAGATATTCTAGTCTTCTCGGATAGGGAAAGAGACGTTAATTTTGGGGGTAGGAGACGTTAATTTCCCACGCACGAGATTACTGTGTGATGGATGTCCTCCCCTGGGGTGGGATGGGTGGTATTACTGGGCCCGCAGTAATTGGCGCAAGCTGTTGCTGTGTCCCTGCCGGTCGGCAAAGCCAATTAAACTTAAACTTGAACGCTGTACCACTCTACATTACGCTGAGCTATTTCACGCAACGCTACACCATTTGTGTGTACGCTGTACCATTCGACATCGAGCGGAGCCATTTCACGCAAATTCAATGCACGTCATAACACAACTTAATTTTATAAACATTCAGGCTCACCAACGCGTGCAAACTGTGGTAAACCGGAAATCCGGCAAACCGTGGTAGAATCCAGTTTCGTTGCTATTTTAATTAGTGCTTTCATGAACGACAACGAATAAATGCAATATCGACAGGGAAAAATAAAGAGGAGAAACTTATCGTGTGTACGCTGTACCATTTGACATTACGCTGAGCCATTTCACGCAAAGCTACACTGTTTGTATGTACGTTGTACCCTTCGACATTACGCTGAGCCAAATCACGCAACGCTACACTGTTTGTATGTACGCTGTACCATTCGACATGACGGTGAGCCATTTCACGCAACGCTACACCGTTTTTGCATACGTTGTACCACTCTTTATTACCCTGGGTCATTTGACGCAACGTTGCACCGTTTGTGTACTGTATTGCAAATGAGTGCTAGGCTATTCGCAATTTAGCTAGTCCATCTCAGAATTTCATGTTCCAACTCGACATGGGCAACGAGACTCTTTATCATTTGGCTAAAGTATTAATGTCAAGGGTGTTCTGTTTCATGAAGGAACACTAGACTGTCTATAATTTGGCCACGCCATTCCTTTATTAACTAAGCTATCCTGCCGCTGATCCTTAAACCATCATTGTATTTGCTGATCTATTTGACATCCTTGTATTTTTGGTGGTGACGGCCGCCCATATTCGGCGTGCCCTATGAGATTTGGAGCACACTTACATATACTGAATTTGATTGCGCGGCTCTGCTAGCTATGCCATAATGAGTGCTACGCTATTCGCAATTTATAAAAATCCTGAGAAAGAAGCAAAAGTAGAGAGATTTAAGAGAATAAACAAACTAAGTATTTACATTACCTGCCGAGCATGCAAACGAAAGATTAACAAACTATCCCAACAGAAATCACTTAAATGTAAAATTTGTGGAGTACAACAGAGGCAAGATGCATCTGTGCAACTACTTGTACATCTGGATGACAAAGAGGTGTGGTTAACAACATTTACAGATGTTCTGGAGTCCCTATTCGCCACCCACCCAACTATCTCCCTACTAAGTGACTCGGATACCTTTGAGGAATTGCTAATGGGTATAACAGACATCGAGTTCACATACAAGATGATCAGAAAAGTAATCACAAACATGTCGTCTTCACTAATTACAGCTTAAACTGCTCTGGATAGTGTTCTTACTACAAACTTTACAAAGGATCATTTAATAAAACATTCAGTTTTTTTGTTGTCTTTCATCACATTCTGAACCAAAATTAATAATCATATATTTACAATGTTCTTGTGGTTGTCATTTTACAATAATTATCAACCATTTACACTTTCAAAGTACTAGTTGTGTCACATGAAATATTATTAAGCAGACAAGTGCTTTGTTATGTTTCTGTTCAGAAAGATGTAAGTATATATAACCCCATCCTTTATGTGAAAAAACGAAATAGCTCCTTATACCTAAAAAAGAAAACTTTCCCATCTCAATGGCAACCACCATTTTATAAGAACAAAAAACGTTGCCTCCTCACCTTCCTGCAACAATGGCTTTACTTCATATATACAACCTAATAGTTTATGTGCAAATATGTGTTTAAAAAAAACGTTCTGCGACACTTGTAAAATTGACATTCAATTGAATATAACATTAATGAATAAATGGTTCAGATTTTCAAAAAACAAATGCTTCTCACTGATACCTCCCTCTGCAAAGCTGATTTTATTCTTTTATAAAGATATTTCATGACATTTCAAACTTTTATATAGCGCTTCGTAAAGCAATTCTCCACAACCTTAGTACATTTATAACACCTTTTCAAGTCAATGATCCTTACATTGGAGGGAAACCTGAGAAACACTAAAATGCAAAATACACATTTTCTGCCTCGTTGGCACTCTATTGATAGATATAACTAGTTATATAAAAATATCACTATAAAACGAATTTTCAAACTTTTTCAGGAGCTCTGTCATAGATGGCACATCTTGAAAAGTCGAGTCTCGGATTTTCAAGTTTGTCAATTAGAAGCCTACTCAATCTGCCTCATTCAAAGCCATAATTCAAAGTTCCCTAGAAAGTACCAAAGATGACGGGTGTTACGAAAACGAAGACCCTCGAAAACGAAGACCTAAGACCTAAGACCCCCGGTCTTCGTTTTCGTAGTACGAAAACTAAGACCCCCGGTCTTCGTTTTCGTAATACGAAAACGAAGACCAGGGGTCTTAGGTCTTAGGTCTTCGTTTTCTAGGGTCTTCGTTTTCGTAACACCCCAAAGATGACTTTATTAATTATAGTAATTATAAGCCCCTTTAAAATGTAGAGCAATAGATGAACAGAAAACTGTCATTGTGAACTATAATAATTTGATATTTTACTTTGTAATTTCAGTACATTAAAACTTGCCTATTAATATTATTGCCTATTACCCCTAATTAACCTGCTACTTTGATTGTCATCAGATTGCACAGACCACTTGCAGTTGTCATCTTTGGTTATCATCTCTTCTCTCAAACCTTTGCTCTTGTTATGCCTGTCTTGTATCACTCTCATTTTGTAGTTGCATTTTCCCTTTGTCAGTTTTATGAGTCTTTAAAAGTATCTTTCCCTTACAAATTTTAGTAGGTTCAGCAAGCAGTTGTCTACCCTCTTGTTGCACTTTCCTTTCAAATAGTTATATTTACAAACTCTGTGAAATGCTTCCACAATCATGTTGGTGTTTAAAATCCCGAAACCAACACGGTAGCAATAGGCCCACATTTCTTTCTACCTAAGCCAGTCTCTTTCAAAGTAGGTGCTGAACTCGGCACTAATGGAAGGGAGGCACTCCTCAAGCTTGCACAAGAGAGTTTTAAAGTCAGGTACAGTCGTTGCTTGCATAACAGTTCTAAGCATTTTGTAAATGTCCTCAGCTATTTCACTGTCTTCAACTTTAGCCCGGAGTTCCTGTTTCCAAGCTCTGTCTACATGCCAGATGCAGATCGGCCTGATTGGTGTGCCCCCCATGATAGCCACCCAGGCATGATAAAACTGGCTTGCGGTATCACTCATCATCCAATGAGGAGATAACTCACCACAGTTTTCTCTAAATAATTTGAAGAAAAGACACGAGTAAAATCTTTATGGTTTGAAAGGCACCAAGCCACAGGTAGCCCCTCTCCACATTCATCAGTAACCATTACTGCGGTTAACAGAAAGTCATATCCTGTCGTTCCATGTGTTGAGTCAATACAAACACCTTTGGAAGCGAACTTTTGGACCATTGCCTTCTAGAAGGGATCTGGATGACTATGAAGAAGTCCTCATAGTCATCCAGATGCTAATAACGACGTTCAGCCCCAGCTCCAAACTTAAACTAGCGTGAGAGCAAGCCCTCGTTACGAGTCATTCAATACGAGCGTTTCTTCGTCCACGAATAAGTTTTAGGCCTTGAGTAACGCTAGGTGAAGAGAAGTTGCAGGGGGTCACGCGCGTGGGAATTTCTCATGGCGTGAAAAGACAAAAGAAAGTTAGCAGAAGGAAGCAATCAAGAATAATTTCAAGAATTTCTTCGCGACCAGGTGCCCAAAACACCACCATCCTACTATGAAATTTACGAACAAAACAGAGGCTAATCCACCAATTTGTTTTGTGGATTTCTTCTGCTCCTCAACAAATCGCAAACTCTATGGCGTTTAAACTGCCCCTCCTGAAAGGGAATTGTAATTCTTTGTTCTTTTCACGCCATGAGAAATTCCCACTCGCGTGACCACTCTAAACCTCTCTTCACTTAGTGTTACTCAATGCCCAAAACTTATTCGTGGACGCAGAAACGCTCGATCGTATCGAAGGGCTCGTAACGAGGGCTCGTAACGAGGGCTTGCTCTCACGCTAGTCTAAGTTTGGAGCTGGGACTGAACGTCGTTATAATTTGAGATGCCTGAAAACTTTCCTGTGATTTTCTCAAATATACAAGTACTTGAGATATTTCTGTTTCATTAAATCAATGCAGACGTGACCGGGAAAGGTATCAAAGTTACAGTTGTTTATTGTAATGTGGTATGCCGCGACTAAATTCATGGCAAATCTAGCATAACAAAGGTAACTAAACAGGTTTACAGCGCGAAAACGCAACTATCTTTCGTGTGAAATGGTTCATTATTATTCATATCACTTACTAAAAGAAAAAAATTGATAACACTTAATTTTAGTCACGTGCGTTATCGCCGAAGGGATGAATGAGCCAAGCGCTTGAGTGTCTTTGTATAAACTTCGTATAACATGCCTTGACATCAGTTCCGTGTTTTAGACTTGGGGGTCATTTTCCGTCGTTCCATGTTTTAGGATTTGGGGTCATGTTTCGCCATTCCACCGTTCCGGCTTTCGCCATTCCACCGTCCCCCGTAGAAAAAATATACGCAGTAGAAAAAATACCGCAGTTCAAAATATATGAACTTCATATATTTCATTGTATCTGATTTATCACTTTCACGGGTTTATTACGAATCAACTTAACGGCCTGCTCCCAGTTGGCTTGTTAGGTCAATTGGTACAGCGCTGCACTAGTATCGAAGAGGTCAGTGGTTCGAATCCCGTACAGGCCTGATTTTTTTCAGGTCTGATTTTCGCTATTGCTTAAATAGCGCTATCTACTGCGAGGATCGTGCATCATTTGTATTTATTCTAGTTCATGTTTGTAAGCTACAAGAACAGTAGCGTACTCAATAGTGCAAAGGTACTGAAATGCAGGTGTACAATGAAGGCAAGCAACAAAGCAGAATGCATTAGTTGACAATTGGAAACATTACTGTGGCTTTTCTATTTTTTACGAAGTACTAATTTAAAAGTAATTGTAACGTTGGTGCTGAAAATGAGAATGATCTACAGCCATTTTTCTTCAATTTTGCTGATGGTATTGTCAGGAGACTCTCAGAAGATTTTCAGCTTCTTGGTTTGTAGGATTGCAACATTTCTGTTAGATAGGAAGGTGCTAACCCGTGTAAGGCTTTAAAGGTTAACAATTAACACTTTAAATTGCAGCCTTCCGTTGACCGAGCTCGTGGACCACACTTTGCATGTTAAGTCGATTCTTAGAGATTGGCTGGATGCATCCTTTTATTAGTCGATTCAGGCTGGCGTCGTCCACACGTTCTACTTGTATCTCAACTTCTCCAGGAACAGGGCACTCTCTAACGCACATCTCCAATACCAACAGCCCAAAACTGTATACATCTGCCTAGAATTCATAAAAAAAAATGGACATGGAACGGATAATAGTCGCGGATCGACTTAATTTCTACAAAAGCCGCTGTAAACATGAAAGTGCTCACACCCGAAAGTACCCCCCCCCCCTCTCTCCGTAAAAATGAAAAAAAAACAAAAAAACAAAACTAAACACACCACAAGCAAAAATAAAGGTAATGTAGGTATCGAAACATGTTTCCGTGGCCTTCCTCGCCCTGTTTAAGGAAAGCACTCTTTCTTTTCGCTAACAAGACAGATCAATACAATACACTACGTGACGGTTTATCTTTATGTTTAAACGAATCGTGGCATATCGTCTTCATTCTTCTTCAGCACGACACTTAAAGTATATTCTGAGCGAACATTTAATATAGAACTAGGCTTTAAAAAGATTTTGCATGCACTACAAATTTTGACCGCGCCTCACCACACATTCCCATCCTGTTCGTAGCCTCTAGTTTCGGCAAAAAGGCACTCTCTTCAGGAAGTTAAATTGCAAAATTGAACGTGAACAACTCATTTTAAGATTCAAACCTCTGAAAATCGTTTTCTGTTTCTCTTTGTTTTTTGTTTTCTTAGGTTTTGTTTGTTCGTTTGTTTTCTGCGGCAAACACCTAAAGGGTATGATCGGCACACTGTAGAAAGTTTGAAGAAACATCTTGAGTGTGAAGAGAGAGTATTTTAACATTTGAGTCAGCGATAATGCCCAGTAGAACAGAAGATACAATTTTTGCTTGCCGTGACACTGCAGAAGACAACAAAGGCCTCTCGAAGACGTGTAATGAAAAAAGAAAATTATTGCAGAAAGATTCAATTAAGTGTGATAGGCGCATCATGAGAACTTTGAAGAAAAAGCTTTTTTTCGAAGAAAATTTAGACGTTTTAATCAGCGATAGTGCCCAGTAGAACCACTGCATCGGAAGTATGGCAGAAAATCTGTCTGGCATGCAAAACAGAAAACCTGCCACATCCCACTTATTTTCGAGTACCCTTTTCCACAAGAGAACATGAGATGATTCAAGAATATATACATCGTCTGATTGACATTAAACCAATAACCAAATGGTAACAAATAATAGTATAATTAAAAATAGTGCTAACAATAGTAATAATATAATAGTTTAAAGGGGCTAGCTCAAAGGCCCCATGGTTCCCAAATCCTCTAAGCTCCAACAATGATTACCCATGCTTTTTTTTATTTCGCCCCTCAATTATAAATAATTTTCCTATTTTATTGTGATGCCATTTTTTGAGACTTCTGTTTCGTACAAAAAAGTGCTTCACGGTTTAGGATGTTCCGTCATTTTGCATCATAAGATATTCCGCCAATCCACTATTCCTTCGTTCCATCATTCAGTTGAATAACTCAAGGTATCGTATTTTGCAGCTTCCCCGCTCGGCTAATTTAGCGGCTCTTTACGTTTAAAGTCGCTGATTCAAACAGTGAAATGCTCTCTTTTTAAATTAAACAAAATCCTCACAGCTTCCATGAAGAGCATATCATAACTATTGGAATATTTCCGCAAGGAAAAGTTTAGAATTAAATTATGCGACAGTGTATGTTATTGCAAAATTATTTTGAGAAGCTTATCGTTCTTTGTTGTGTCCTGGCAAGAACTGAAAATATCATACCTTCGGTTCAACATAAAAGAAAAAATTATTCCTTCAAGTTCCTTGATACGCCGATCAAACCTATTAAGCTATTTCTACGAAGGAAACTT
>NW_028290878.1:0-15542 GCF_964205215.1 Stylophora pistillata
GATGGGATAAGTGGGCAGGGAGCTGAAACTCACTGAGCTTGTAGTCCAGCGGGATGGGAATTACGGCGCACAAAGCGCGCGTCTCAAACAATAGGCACGCATGCCCGCAAAAACGGTGGATGTTGAGAGGCCTGGCAAAGATGGGTAAGTGGGCAGGGAGGCTGAAACTCACTGAGCTTGTAGTCCAGCGGGATGGGAATTACGGCGCACAAAGTAGGCACGGCCGCGTGGCATGCCCGCAAAATCCGAGAAAACGCGCGCTGGTGGCATGTTGAGAGGCCTGGCAAAGATGGGATAAGTGGGCAGGGAGGCTGAAACTCACTGAGCTTGTAGTCCAGCGGGATGGGAATTACGGCGCACAAAGCGCGCGTCTCAAACAATAGGCACGGCCGCGTGGCATGCCCGCAAAATCCGAGAAAACGCGCGCTGGTGGCATGTTGAGAGGCCTGGCAAAGATGGGATAAGTGGGCAGGGAGGCTGAAACTCACTGAGCTTGTAGTCCAGCGGGATGGGAATTACGGCGCACAAAGCGCGCGTCTCAAACAATAGGCACGGCCGCGTGGCATGCCCGCAAAATCCGAGAAAACGCGCGCTGGTGGCATGTTGAGAGGCCTGGCAAAGATGGGATAAGTGGGCAGGGAGGCTGAAACTCACTGAGCTTGTAGTCCAGCGGGATGGGAATTACGGCGCACAAAGCGCGCGTCTCAAACAATAGGCACGGCCGCGTGGCATGCCCGCAAAATCCGAGAAAACGCGCGCTGGTGGCATGTTGAGAGGCCTGGCAAAGATGGGATAAGTGGGCAGGGAGGCTGAAACTCACTGAGCTTGTAGTCCAGCGGGATGGGAATTACGGCGCACAAAGCGCGCGTCTCAAACAATAGGCACGGCCGCGTGGCATGCCCGCAAAATCCGAGAAAACGCGCGCTGGTGGCATGTTGAGAGGCCTGGCAAAGATGGGATAAGTGGGCAGGGAGGCTGAAACTCACTGAGCTTGTAGTCCAGCGGGATGGGAATTACGGCGCACAAAGCGCGCGTCTCAAACAATAGGCACGGCCGCGTGGCATGCCCGCAAAATCCGAGAAAACGCGCGCTGGTGGCATGTTGAGAGGCCTGGCAAAGATGGGATAAGTGGGCAGGGAGGCTGAAACTCACTGAGCTTGTAGTCCAGCGGGATGGGAATTACGGCGCACAAAGCGCGCGTCTCAAACAATAGGCACGGCCGCGTGGCATGCCCGCAAAATCCGAGAAAACGCGCGCTGGTGGCATGTTGAGAGGCCTGGCAAAGATGGGATAAGTGGGCAGGGAGGCTGAAACTCACTGAGCTTGTAGTCCAGCGGGATGGGAATTACGGCGCACAAAGCGCGCGTCTCAAACAATAGGCACGGCCGCGTGGCATGCCCGCAAAATCCGAGAAAACGCGCGCTGGTGGCATGTTGAGAGGCCTGGCAAAGATGGGATAAGTGGGCAGGGAGGCTGAAACTCACTGAGCTTGTAGTCCAGCGGGATGGGAATTACGGCGCACAAAGCGCGCGTCTCAAACAATAGGCACGGCCGCGTGGCATGCCCGCAAAATCCGAGAAAACGCGCGCTGGTGGCATGTTGAGAGGCCTGGCAAAGATGGGATAAGTGGGCAGGGAGGCTGAAACTCACTGAGCTTGTAGTCCAGCGGGATGGGAATTACGGCGCACAAAGCGCGCGTCTCAAACAATAGGCACGGCCGCGTGGCATGCCCGCAAAATCCGAGAAAACGCGCGCTGGTGGCATGTTGAGAGGCCTGGCAAAGATGGGATAAGTGGGCAGGGAGGCTGAAACTCACTGAGCTTGTAGTCCAGCGGGATGGGAATTACGGCGCACAAAGCGCGCGTCTCAAACAATAGGCACGGCCGCGTGGCATGCCCGCAAAATCCGAGAAAACGCGCGCTGGTGGCATGTTGAGAGGCCTGGCAAAGATGGGATAAGTGGGCAGGGAGGCTGAAACTCACTGAGCTTGTAGTCCAGCGGGATGGGAATTACGGCGCACAAAGCGCGCGTCTCAAACAATAGGCACGGCCGCGTGGCATGCCCCGCAAAATCCGAGAAAACGCGCGCTGGTGGCATGTTGAGAGGCCTGGCAAAGATGGGATAAGTGGGCAGGGAGGCTGAAACTCACTGAGCTTGTAGTCCAGCGGGATGGGAATTACGGCGCACAAAGCGCGCGTCTCAAACAATAGGCACGGCCGCGTGGCATGCCCGCAAAATCCGAGAAAACGCGCGCTGGTGGCATGTTGAGAGGCCTGGCAAAGATGGGATAAGTGGGCAGGGAGGCTGAAACTCACTGAGCTTGTAGTCCAGCGGGATGGGAATTACGGCGCACAAAGCGCGCGTCTCAAACAATAGGCACGGCCGCGTGGCATGCCCGCAAAATCCGAGAAAACGCGCGCTGGTGGCATGTTGAGAGGCCTGGCAAAGATGGGATAAGTGGGCAGGGAGGCTGAAACTCACTGAGCTTGTAGTCCAGCGGGATGGGAATTACGGCGCACAAAGCGCGCGTCTCAAACAATAGGCACGGCCGCGTGGCATGCCCGCAAAATCCGAGAAAACGCGCGCTGGTGGCATGTTGAGAGGCCTGGCAAAGATGGGATAAGTGGGCAGGGAGGCTGAAACTCACTGAGCTTGTAGTCCAGCGGGATGGGAATTACGGCGCACAAAGCGCGCGTCTCAAACAATAGGCACGGCCGCGTGGCATGCCCGCAAAATCCGAGAAAACGCGCGCTGGTGGCATGTTGAGAGGCCTGGCAAAGATGGGATAAGTGGGCAGGGAGGCTGAAACTCACTGAGCTTGTAGTCCAGCGGGATGGGAATTACGGCGCACAAAGCGCGCGTCTCAAACAATAGGCACGGCCGCGTGGCATGCCCGCAAAATCCGAGAAAACGCGCGCTGGTGGCATGTTGAGAGGCCTGGCAAAGATGGGATAAGTGGGCAGGGAGGCTGAAACTCACTGAGCTTGTAGTCCAGCGGGATGGGAATTACGGCGCACAAAGCGCGCGTCTCAAACAATAGGCACGGCCGCGTGGCATGCCCGCAAAATCCGAGAAAACGCGCGCTGGTGGCATGTTGAGAGGCCTGGCAAAGATGGGATAAGTGGGCAGGGAGGCTGAAACTCACTGAGCTTGTAGTCCAGCGGGATGGGAATTACGGCGCACAAAGCGCGCGTCTCAAACAATAGGCACGGCCGCGTGGCATGCCCGCAAAATCCGAGAAAACGCGCGCTGGTGGCATGTTGAGAGGCCTGGCAAAGATGGGATAAGTGGGCAGGGAGGCTGAAACTCACTGAGCTTGTAGTCCAGCGGGATGGGAATTACGGCGCACAAAGCGCGCGTCTCAAACAATAGGCACGGCCGCGTGGCATGCCCGCAAAATCCGAGAAAACGCGCGCTGGTGGCATGTTGAGAGGCCTGGCAAAGATGGGATAAGTGGGCAGGGAGGCTGAAACTCACTGAGCTTGTAGTCCAGCGGGATGGGAATTACGGCGCACAAAGCGCGCGTCTCAAACAATAGGCACGGCCGCGTGGCATGCCCGCAAAATCCGAGAAAACGCGCGCTGGTGGCATGTTGAGAGGCCTGGCAAAGATGGGATAAGTGGGCAGGGAGGCTGAAACTCACTGAGCTTGTAGTCCAGCGGGATGGGAATTACGGCGCACAAAGCGCGCGTCTCAAACAATAGGCACGGCCGCGTGGCATGCCCGCAAAATCCGAGAAAACGCGCGCTGGTGGCATGTTGAGAGGCCTGGCAAAGATGGGATAAGTGGGCAGGGAGGCTGAAACTCACTGAGCTTGTAGTCCAGCGGGATGGGAATTACGGCGCACAAAGCGCGCGTCTCAAACAATAGGCACGGCCGCGTGGCATGCCCGCAAAATCCGAGAAAACGCGCGCTGGTGGCATGTTGAGAGGCCTGGCAAAGATGGGATAAGTGGGCAGGGAGGCTGAAACTCACTGAGCTTGTAGTCCAGCGGGATGGGAATTACGGCGCACAAAGCGCGCGTCTCAAACAATAGGCACGGCCGCGTGGCATGCCCGCAAAATCCGAGAAAACGCGCGCTGGTGGCATGTTGAGAGGCCTGGCAAAGATGGGATAAGTGGGCAGGGAGGCTGAAACTCACTGAGCTTGTAGTCCAGCGGGATGGGAATTACGGCGCACAAAGCGCGCGTCTCAAACAATAGGCACGGCCGCGTGGCATGCCCGCAAAATCCGAGAAAACGCGCGCTGGTGGCATGTTGAGAGGCCTGGCAAAGATGGGATAAGTGGGCAGGGAGGCTGAAACTCACTGAGCTTGTAGTCCAGCGGGATGGGAATTACGGCGCACAAAGCGCGCGTCTCAAACAATAGGCACGGCCGCGTGGCATGCCCGCAAAATCCGAGAAAACGCGCGCTGGTGGCATGTTGAGAGGCCTGGCAAAGATGGGATAAGTGGGCAGGGAGGCTGAAACTCACTGAGCTTGTAGTCCAGCGGGATGGGAATTACGGCGCACAAAGCGCGCGTCTCAAACAATAGGCACGGCCGCGTGGCATGCCCGCAAAATCCGAGAAAACGCGCGCTGGTGGCATGTTGAGAGGCCTGGCAAAGATGGGATAAGTGGGCAGGGAGGCTGAAACTCACTGAGCTTGTAGTCCAGCGGGATGGGAATTACGGCGCACAAAGCGCGCGTCTCAAACAATAGGCACGGCCGCGTGGCATGCCCGCAAAATCCGAGAAAACGCGCGCTGGTGGCATGTTGAGAGGCCTGGCAAAGATGGGATAAGTGGGCAGGGAGGCTGAAACTCACTGAGCTTGTAGTCCAGCGGGATGGGAATTACGGCGCACAAAGCGCGCGTCTCAAACAATAGGCACGGCCGCGTGGCATGCCCGCAAAATCCGAGAAAACGCGCGCTGGTGGCATGTTGAGAGGCCTGGCAAAGATGGGATAAGTGGGCAGGGAGGCTGAAACTCACTGAGCTTGTAGTCCAGCGGGATGGGAATTACGGCGCACAAAGCGCGCGTCTCAAACAATAGGCACGGCCGCGTGGCATGCCCGCAAAATCCGAGAAAACGCGCGCTGGTGGCATGTTGAGAGGCCTGGCAAAGATGGGATAAGTGGGCAGGGAGGCTGAAACTCACTGAGCTTGTAGTCCAGCGGGATGGGAATTACGGCGCACAAAGCGCGCGTCTCAAACAATAGGCACGGCCGCGTGGCATGCCCGCAAAATCCGAGAAAACGCGCGCTGGTGGCATGTTGAGAGGCCTGGCAAAGATGGGATAAGTGGGCAGGGAGGCTGAAACTCACTGAGCTTGTAGTCCAGCGGGATGGGAATTACGGCGCACAAAGCGCGCGTCTCAAACAATAGGCACGGCCGCGTGGCATGCCCGCAAAATCCGAGAAAACGCGCGCTGGTGGCATGTTGAGAGGCCTGGCAAAGATGGGATAAGTGGGCAGGGAGGCTGAAACTCACTGAGCTTGTAGTCCAGCGGGATGGGAATTACGGCGCACAAAGCGCGCGTCTCAAACAATAGGCACGGCCGCGTGGCATGCCCGCAAAATCCGAGAAAACGCGCGCTGGTGGCATGTTGAGAGGCCTGGCAAAGATGGGATAAGTGGGCAGGGAGGCTGAAACTCACTGAGCTTGTAGTCCAGCGGGATGGGAATTACGGCGCACAAAGCGCGCGTCTCAAACAATAGGCACGGCCGCGTGGCATGCCCGCAAAATCCGAGAAAACGCGCGCTGGTGGCATGTTGAGAGGCCTGGCAAAGATGGGATAAGTGGGCAGGGAGGCTGAAACTCACTGAGCTTGTAGTCCAGCGGGATGGGAATTACGGCGCACAAAGCGCGCGTCTCAAACAATAGGCACGGCCGCGTGGCATGCCCGCAAAATCCGAGAAAACGCGCGCTGGTGGCATGTTGAGAGGCCTGGCAAAGATGGGATAAGTGGGCAGGGAGGCTGAAACTCACTGAGCTTGTAGTCCAGCGGGATGGGAATTACGGCGCACAAAGCGCGCGTCTCAAACAATAGGCACGGCCGCGTGGCATGCCCGCAAAATCCGAGAAAACGCGCGCTGGTGGCATGTTGAGAGGCCTGGCAAAGATGGGATAAGTGGGCAGGGAGGCTGAAACTCACTGAGCTTGTAGTCCAGCGGGATGGGAATTACGGCGCACAAAGCGCGCGTCTCAAACAATAGGCACGGCCGCGTGGCATGCCCGCAAAATCCGAGAAAACGCGCGCTGGTGGCATGTTGAGAGGCCTGGCAAAGATGGGATAAGTGGGCAGGGAGGCTGAAACTCACTGAGCTTGTAGTCCAGCGGGATGGGAATTACGGCGCACAAAGCGCGCGTCTCAAACAATAGGCACGGCCGCGTGGCATGCCCGCAAAATCCGAGAAAACGCGCGCTGGTGGCATGTTGAGAGGCCTGGCAAAGATGGGATAAGTGGGCAGGGAGGCTGAAACTCACTGAGCTTGTAGTCCAGCGGGATGGGAATTACGGCGCACAAAGCGCGCGTCTCAAACAATAGGCACGGCCGCGTGGCATGCCCGCAAAATCCGAGAAAACGCGCGCTGGTGGCATGTTGAGAGGCCTGGCAAAGATGGGATAAGTGGGCAGGGAGGCTGAAACTCACTGAGCTTGTAGTCCAGCGGGATGGGAATTACGGCGCACAAAGCGCGCGTCTCAAACAATAGGCACGGCCGCGTGGCATGCCCGCAAAATCCGAGAAAACGCGCGCTGGTGGCATGTTGAGAGGCCTGGCAAAGATGGGATAAGTGGGCAGGGAGGCTGAAACTCACTGAGCTTGTAGTCCAGCGGGATGGGAATTACGGCGCACAAAGCGCGCGTCTCAAACAATAGGCACGGCCGCGTGGCATGCCCGCAAAATCCGAGAAAACGCGCGCTGGTGGCATGTTGAGAGGCCTGGCAAAGATGGGATAAGTGGGCAGGGAGGCTGAAACTCACTGAGCTTGTAGTCCAGCGGGATGGGAATTACGGCGCACAAAGCGCGCGTCTCAAACAATAGGCACGGCCGCGTGGCATGCCCGCAAAATCCGAGAAAACGCGCGCTGGTGGCATGTTGAGAGGCCTGGCAAAGATGGGATAAGTGGGCAGGGAGGCTGAAACTCACTGAGCTTGTAGTCCAGCGGGATGGGAATTACGGCGCACAAAGCGCGCGTCTCAAACAATAGGCACGGCCGCGTGGCATGCCCGCAAAATCCGAGAAAACGCGCGCTGGTGGCATGTTGAGAGGCCTGGCAAAGATGGGATAAGTGGGCAGGGAGGCTGAAACTCACTGAGCTTGTAGTCCAGCGGGATGGGAATTACGGCGCACAAAGCGCGCGTCTCAAACAATAGGCACGGCCGCGTGGCATGCCCGCAAAATCCGAGAAAACGCGCGCTGGTGGCATGTTGAGAGGCCTGGCAAAGATGGGATAAGTGGGCAGGGAGGCTGAAACTCACTGAGCTTGTAGTCCAGCGGGATGGGAATTACGGCGCACAAAGCGCGCGTCTCAAACAATAGGCACGGCCGCGTGGCATGCCCGCAAAATCCGAGAAAACGCGCGCTGGTGGCATGTTGAGAGGCCTGGCAAAGATGGGATAAGTGGGCAGGGAGGCTGAAACTCACTGAGCTTGTAGTCCAGCGGGATGGGAATTACGGCGCACAAAGCGCGCGTCTCAAACAATAGGCACGGCCGCGTGGCATGCCCGCAAAATCCGAGAAAACGCGCGCTGGTGGCATGTTGAGAGGCCTGGCAAAGATGGGATAAGTGGGCAGGGAGGCTGAAACTCACTGAGCTTGTAGTCCAGCGGGATGGGAATTACGGCGCACAAAGCGCGCGTCTCAAACAATAGGCACGGCCGCGTGGCATGCCCGCAAAATCCGAGAAAACGCGCGCTGGTGGCATGTTGAGAGGCCTGGCAAAGATGGGATAAGTGGGCAGGGAGGCTGAAACTCACTGAGCTTGTAGTCCAGCGGGATGGGAATTACGGCGCACAAAGCGCGCGTCTCAAACAATAGGCACGGCCGCGTGGCATGCCCGCAAAATCCGAGAAAACGCGCGCTGGTGGCATGTTGAGAGGCCTGGCAAAGATGGGATAAGTGGGCAGGGAGGCTGAAACTCACTGAGCTTGTAGTCCAGCGGGATGGGAATTACGGCGCACAAAGCGCGCGTCTCAAACAATAGGCACGGCCGCGTGGCATGCCCGCAAAATCCGAGAAAACGCGCGCTGGTGGCATGTTGAGAGGCCTGGCAAAGATGGGATAAGTGGGCAGGGAGGCTGAAACTCACTGAGCTTGTAGTCCAGCGGGATGGGAATTACGGCGCACAAAGCGCGCGTCTCAAACAATAGGCACGGCCGCGTGGCATGCCCGCAAAATCCGAGAAAACGCGCGCTGGTGGCATGTTGAGAGGCCTGGCAAAGATGGGATAAGTGGGCAGGGAGGCTGAAACTCACTGAGCTTGTAGTCCAGCGGGATGGGAATTACGGCGCACAAAGCGCGCGTCTCAAACAATAGGCACGGCCGCGTGGCATGCCCGCAAAATCCGAGAAAACGCGCGCTGGTGGCATGTTGAGAGGCCTGGCAAAGATGGGATCAGTGGGCAGGGAGGCTGAAACTCACTGAGCTTGTAGTCCAGCGGGATGGGAATTACGGCGCACAAAGCGCGCGTCTCAAACAATAGGCACGGCCGCGTGGCATGCCCGCAAAATCCGAGAAAACGCGCGCTGGTGGCATGTTGAGAGGCCTGGCAAAGATGGGATAAGTGGGCAGGGAGGCTGAAACTCACTGAGCTTGTAGTCCAGCGGGATGGGAATTACGGCGCACAAAGCGCGCGTCTCAAACAATAGGCACGGCCGCGTGGCATGCCCGCAAAATCCGAGAAAACGCGCGCTGGTGGCATGTTGAGAGGCCTGGCAAAGATGGGATAAGTGGGCAGGGAGGCTGAAACTCACTGAGCTTGTAGTCCAGCGGGATGGGAATTACGGCGCACAAAGCGCGCGTCTCAAACAATAGGCACGGCCGCGTGGCATGCCCGCAAAATCCGAGAAAACGCGCGCTGGTGGCATGTTGAGAGGCCTGGCAAAGATGGGATAAGTGGGCAGGGAGGCTGAAACTCACTGAGCTTGTAGTCCAGCGGGATGGGAATTACGGCGCACAAAGCGCGCGTCTCAAACAATAGGCACGGCCGCGTGGCATGCCCGCAAAATCCGAGAAAACGCGCGCTGGTGGCATGTTGAGAGGCCTGGCAAAGATGGGATAAGTGGGCAGGGAGGCTGAAACTCACTGAGCTTGTAGTCCAGCGGGATGGGAATTACGGCGCACAAAGCGCGCGTCTCAAACAATAGGCACGGCCGCGTGGCATGCCCGCAAAATCCGAGAAAACGCGCGCTGGTGGCATGTTGAGAGGCCTGGCAAAGATGGGATAAGTGGGCAGGGAGGCTGAAACTCACTGAGCTTGTAGTCCAGCGGGATGGGAATTACGGCGCACAAAGCGCGCGTCTCAAACAATAGGCACGGCCGCGTGGCATGCCCGCAAAATCCGAGAAAACGCGCGCTGGTGGCATGTTGAGAGGCCTGGCAAAGATGGGATAAGTGGGCAGGGAGGCTGAAACTCACTGAGCTTGTAGTCCAGCGGGATGGGAATTACGGCGCACAAAGCGCGCGTCTCAAACAATAGGCACGGCCGCGTGGCATGCCCGCAAAATCCGAGAAAACGCGCGCTGGTGGCATGTTGAGAGGCCTGGCAAAGATGGGATAAGTGGGCAGGGAGGCTGAAACTCACTGAGCTTGTAGTCCAGCGGGATGGGAATTACGGCGCACAAAGCGCGCGTCTCAAACAATAGGCACGGCCGCGTGGCATGCCCGCAAAATCCGAGAAAACGCGCGCTGGTGGCATGTTGAGAGGCCTGGCAAAGATGGGATAAGTGGGCAGGGAGGCTGAAACTCACTGAGCTTGTAGTCCAGCGGGATGGGAATTACGGCGCACAAAGCGCGCGTCTCAAACAATAGGCACGGCCGCGTGGCATGCCCGCAAAATCCGAGAAAACGCGCGCTGGTGGCATGTTGAGAGGCCTGGCAAAGATGGGATAAGTGGGCAGGGAGGCTGAAACTCACTGAGCTTGTAGTCCAGCGGGATGGGAATTACGGCGCACAAAGCGCGCGTCTCAAACAATAGGCACGGCCGCGTGGCATGCCCGCAAAATCCGAGAAAACGCGCGCTGGTGGCATGTTGAGAGGCCTGGCAAAGATGGGATAAGTGGGCAGGGAGGCTGAAACTCACTGAGCTTGTAGTCCAGCGGGATGGGAATTACGGCGCACAAAGCGCGCGTCTCAAACAATAGGCACGGCCGCGTGGCATGCCCGCAAAATCCGAGAAAACGCGCGCTGGTGGCATGTTGAGAGGCCTGGCAAAGATGGGATAAGTGGGCAGGGAGGCTGAAACTCACTGAGCTTGTAGTCCAGCGGGATGGGAATTACGGCGCACAAAGCGCGCGTCTCAAACAATAGGCACGGCCGCGTGGCATGCCCGCAAAATCCGAGAAAACGCGCGCTGGTGGCATGTTGAGAGGCCTGGCAAAGATGGGATAAGTGGGCAGGGAGGCTGAAACTCACTGAGCTTGTAGTCCAGCGGGATGGGAATTACGGCGCACAAAGCGCGCGTCTCAAACAATAGGCACGGCCGCGTGGCATGCCCGCAAAATCCGAGAAAACGCGCGCTGGTGGCATGTTGAGAGGCCTGGCAAAGATGGGATAAGTGGGCAGGGAGGCTGAAACTCACTGAGCTTGTAGTCCAGCGGGATGGGAATTACGGCGCACAAAGCGCGCGTCTCAAACAATAGGCACGGCCGCGTGGCATGCCCGCAAAATCCGAGAAAACGCGCGCTGGTGGCATGTTGAGAGGCCTGGCAAAGATGGGATAAGTGGGCAGGGAGGCTGAAACTCACTGAGCTTGTAGTCCAGCGGGATGGGAATTACGGCGCACAAAGCGCGCGTCTCAAACAATAGGCACGGCCGCGTGGCATGCCCGCAAAATCCGAGAAAACGCGCGCTGGTGGCATGTTGAGAGGCCTGGCAAAGATGGGATAAGTGGGCAGGGAGGCTGAAACTCACTGAGCTTGTAGTCCAGCGGGATGGGAATTACGGCGCACAAAGCGCGCGTCTCAAACAATAGGCACGGCCGCGTGGCATGCCCGCAAAATCCGAGAAAACGCGCGCTGGTGGCATGTTGAGAGGCCTGGCAAAGATGGGATAAGTGGGCAGGGAGGCTGAAACTCACTGAGCTTGTAGTCCAGCGGGATGGGAATTACGGCGCACAAAGCGCGCGTCTCAAACAATAGGCACGGCCGCGTGGCATGCCCGCAAAATCCGAGAAAACGCGCGCTGGTGGCATGTTGAGAGGCCTGGCAAAGATGGGATAAGTGGGCAGGGAGGCTGAAACTCACTGAGCTTGTAGTCCAGCGGGATGGGAATTACGGCGCACAAAGCGCGCGTCTCAAACAATAGGCACGGCCGCGTGGCATGCCCGCAAAATCCGAGAAAACGCGCGCTGGTGGCATGTTGAGAGGCCTGGCAAAGATGGGATAAGTGGGCAGGGAGGCTGAAACTCACTGAGCTTGTAGTCCAGCGGGATGGGAATTACGGCGCACAAAGCGCGCGTCTCAAACAATAGGCACGGCCGCGTGGCATGCCCGCAAAATCCGAGAAAACGCGCGCTGGTGGCATGTTGAGAGGCCTGGCAAAGATGGGATAAGTGGGCAGGGAGGCTGAAACTCACTGAGCTTGTAGTCCAGCGGGATGGGAATTACGGCGCACAAAGCGCGCGTCTCAAACAATAGGCACGGCCGCGTGGCATGCCCGCAAAATCCGAGAAAACGCGCGCTGGTGGCATGTTGAGAGGCCTGGCAAAGATGGGATAAGTGGGCAGGGAGGCTGAAACTCACTGAGCTTGTAGTCCAGCGGGATGGGAATTACGGCGCACAAAGCGCGCGTCTCAAACAATAGGCACGGCCGCGTGGCATGCCCGCAAAATCCGAGAAAACGCGCGCTGGTGGCATGTTGAGAGGCCTGGCAAAGATGGGATAAGTGGGCAGGGAGGCTGAAACTCACTGAGCTTGTAGTCCAGCGGGATGGGAATTACGGCGCACAAAGCGCGCGTCTCAAACAATAGGCACGGCCGCGTGGCATGCCCGCAAAATCCGAGAAAACGCGCGCTGGTGGCATGTTGAGAGGCCTGGCAAAGATGGGATAAGTGGGCAGGGAGGCTGAAACTCACTGAGCTTGTAGTCCAGCGGGATGGGAATTACGGCGCACAAAGCGCGCGTCTCAAACAATAGGCACGGCCGCGTGGCATGCCCGCAAAATCCGAGAAAACGCGCGCTGGTGGCATGTTGAGAGGCCTGGCAAAGATGGGATAAGTGGGCAGGGAGGCTGAAACTCACTGAGCTTGTAGTCCAGCGGGATGGGAATTACGGCGCACAAAGCGCGCGTCTCAAACAATAGGCACGGCCGCGTGGCATGCCCGCAAAATCCGAGAAAACGCGCGCTGGTGGCATGTTGAGAGGCCTGGCAAAGATGGGATAAGTGGGCAGGGAGGCTGAAACTCACTGAGCTTGTAGTCCAGCGGGATGGGAATTACGGCGCACAAAGCGCGCGTCTCAAACAATAGGCACGGCCGCGTGGCATGCCCGCAAAATCCGAGAAAACGCGCGCTGGTGGCATGTTGAGAGGCCTGGCAAAGATGGGATAAGTGGGCAGGGAGGCTGAAACTCACTGAGCTTGTAGTCCAGCGGGATGGGAATTACGGCGCACAAAGCGCGCGTCTCAAACAATAGGCACGGCCGCGTGGCATGCCCGCAAAATCCGAGAAAACGCGCGCTGGTGGCATGTTGAGAGGCCTGGCAAAGATGGGATAAGTGGGCAGGGAGGCTGAAACTCACTGAGCTTGTAGTCCAGCGGGATGGGAATTACGGCGCACAAAGCGCGCGTCTCAAACAATAGGCACGGCCGCGTGGCATGCCCGCAAAATCCGAGAAAACGCGCGCTGGTGGCATGTTGAGAGGCCTGGCAAAGATGGGATAAGTGGGCAGGGAGGCTGAAACTCACTGAGCTTGTAGTCCAGCGGGATGGGAATTACGGCGCACAAAGCGCGCGTCTCAAACAATAGGCACGGCCGCGTGGCATGCCCGCAAAATCCGAGAAAACGCGCGCTGGTGGCATGTTGAGAGGCCTGGCAAAGATGGGATAAGTGGGCAGGGAGGCTGAAACTCACTGAGCTTGTAGTCCAGCGGGATGGGAATTACGGCGCACAAAGCGCGCGTCTCAAACAATAGGCACGGCCGCGTGGCATGCCCGCAAAATCCGAGAAAACGCGCGCTGGTGGCATGTTGAGAGGCCTGGCAAAGATGGGATAAGTGGGCAGGGAGGCTGAAACTCACTGAGCTTGTAGTCCAGCGGGATGGGAATTACGGCGCACAAAGCGCGCGTCTCAAACAATAGGCACGGCCGCGTGGCATGCCCGCAAAATCCGAGAAAACGCGCGCTGGTGGCATGTTGAGAGGCCTGGCAAAGATGGGATAAGTGGGCAGGGAGGCTGAAACTCACTGAGCTTGTAGTCCAGCGGGATGGGAATTACGGCGCACAAAGCGCGCGTCTCAAACAATAGGCACGGCCGCGTGGCATGCCCGCAAAATCCGAGAAAACGCGCGCTGGTGGCATGTTGAGAGGCCTGGCAAAGATGGGATAAGTGGGCAGGGAGGCTGAAACTCACTGAGCTTGTAGTCCAGCGGGATGGGAATTACGGCGCACAAAGCGCGCGTCTCAAACAATAGGCACGGCCGCGTGGCATGCCCGCAAAATCCGAGAAAACGCGCGCTGGTGGCATGTTGAGAGGCCTGGCAAAGATGGGATAAGTGGGCAGGGAGGCTGAAACTCACTGAGCTTGTAGTCCAGCGGGATGGGAATTACGGCGCACAAAGCGCGCGTCTCAAACAATAGGCACGGCCGCGTGGCATGCCCGCAAAATCCGAGAAAACGCGCGCTGGTGGCATGTTGAGAGGCCTGGCAAAGATGGGATAAGTGGGCAGGGAGGCTGAAACTCACTGAGCTTGTAGTCCAGCGGGATGGGAATTACGGCGCACAAAGCGCGCGTCTCAAACAATAGGCACGGCCGCGTGGCATGCCCGCAAAATCCGAGAAAACGCGCGCTGGTGGCATGTTGAGAGGCCTGGCAAAGATGGGATAAGTGGGCAGGGAGGCTGAAACTCACTGAGCTTGTAGTCCAGCGGGATGGGAATTACGGCGCACAAAGCGCGCGTCTCAAACAATAGGCACGGCCGCGTGGCATGCCCGCAAAATCCGAGAAAACGCGCGCTGGTGGCATGTTGAGAGGCCTGGCAAAGATGGGATAAGTGGGCAGGGAGGCTGAAACTCACTGAGCTTGTAGTCCAGCGGGATGGGAATTACGGCGCACAAAGCGCGCGTCTCAAACAATAGGCACGGCCGCGTGGCATGCCCGCAAAATCCGAGAAAACGCGCGCTGGTGGCATGTTGAGAGGCCTGGCAAAGATGGGATAAGTGGGCAGGGAGGCTGAAACTCACTGAGCTTGTAGTCCAGCGGGATGGGAATTACGGCGCACAAAGCGCGCGTCTCAAACAATAGGCACGGCCGCGTGGCATGCCCGCAAAATCCGAGAAAACGCGCGCTGGTGGCATGTTGAGAGGCCTGGCAAAGATGGGATAAGTGGGCAGGGAGGCTGAAACTCACTGAGCTTGTAGTCCAGCGGGATGGGAATTACGGCGCACAAAGCGCGCGTCTCAAACAATAGGCACGGCCGCGTGGCATGCCCGCAAAATCCGAGAAAACGCGCGCTGGTGGCATGTTGAGAGGCCTGGCAAAGATGGGATAAGTGGGCAGGGAGGCTGAAACTCACTGAGCTTGTAGTCCAGCGGGATGGGAATTACGGCGCACAAAGCGCGCGTCTCAAACAATAGGCACGGCCGCGTGGCATGCCCGCAAAATCCGAGAAAACGCGCGCTGGTGGCATGTTGAGAGGCCTGGCAAAGATGGGATAAGTGGGCAGGGAGGCTGAAACTCACTGAGCTTGTAGTCCAGCGGGATGGGAATTACGGCGCACAAAGCGCGCGTCTCAAACAATAGGCACGGCCGCGTGGCATGCCCGCAAAATCCGAGAAAACGCGCGCTGGTGGCATGTTGAGAGGCCTGGCAAAGATGGGATAAGTGGGCAGGGAGGCTGAAACTCACTGAGCTTGTAGTCCAGCGGGATGGGAATTACGGCGCACAAAGCGCGCGTCTCAAACAATAGGCACGGCCGCGTGGCATGCCCGCAAAATCCGAGAAAACGCGCGCTGGTGGCATGTTGAGAGGCCTGGCAAAGATGGGATAAGTGGGCAGGGAGGCTGAAACTCACTGAGCTTGTAGTCCAGCGGGATGGGAATTACGGCGCACAAAGCGCGCGTCTCAAACAATAGGCACGGCCGCGTGGCATGCCCGCAAAATCCGAGAAAACGCGCGCTGGTGGCA
>NW_028290879.1:0-23515 GCF_964205215.1 Stylophora pistillata
GCACTAGATAGTCCCAGGGGAGTTGGAGAGTAGGCGCGCAGCTCCTGCCAAATCACGGGAGCCGTAGTGGCACGCCTGCCAGTGAGAGGCTGTGCAGTGTGAGGCACATGTGCTAAAGAAGGCGGTGACTCTTGTACTTACTCCTGCTACTTCCACCAAACACATCACCACGCGGCTAAAATGGATTCCCGCGTGCACTAGATAGTCCCAGGGGAGTTGGGGGTTAGGCGCGCACCTCCTGCCAGTCACGGGAGCCGTGGTGGCACGCCTGCGAGTGAGAGGCTGTGCACTATGAGGCACATGTGGTAAAAAAGGTGGTGAGCCTTGTACTCACGCCTGCCACTTCCACGAAATGCATGACAACGCCACCAAAATCAAATCCCAGGTGCACTAGACCCAGGGGAACCTCGGCAATAGACGCGCAACTCCGGAAAATCACGGGCGACGGAGTGGCATGCGTGAGAGTGAGAGGCTGTGCAAGAGGAAGGGGTCAGCCTTGTACTCACGCCTGCTACTTCCACGAAACACATTCACCACGCGGCCAAAACGGATTCCCGGGTGCACTAGATAGTCCCAGGGGAGTTGGAGAGTAGGCGCGCAGCTCCTGACAAATCACGGGAGCCGTAGTGGCACGCCTGCCAGTGAGAGGCTGTGCACTGTGAGGCACATGTGCTAAAGAAGGCGGTGACTCTTGTACTTACTCCTGCTACTTCCACCAAACACATCACCACGCGGCTAAAATGGATTCCCGCGTGCACTAGATAGTCCCAGAGGAGTTGGGGGTTAGGCGCGCACCTCCTGCAAGTCACGGGAGCCGTGGTGGCACGCCTGCGAGTGAGAGGCTGTGCACTATGAGGCACATGTGGTAAAGAAGGCGGTGAGCCTTGTACTCACGCCTGCCACTTCCACGAAACGCATGACAACGCCACCAAAATCAAATCCCAGGTGCACTAGACCCAGGGGAACGTCGGCAATAGACGCGCAACTCCGGAAAATCACGGGCGACGGAGTGGCATGCGTGAGAGTGAGAGGCTGTGCAAGAGGAAGGGGTCAGCCTTGTACTCACGCCTGCTACTTCCACGAAACACATCACCACGCGAATAAAATGGATTCCCGCGTGCACTAGATAGTCCCAGGGGAGTTGGGGGCTAGGCGCGCACCTCCTGCAAGTCACGGGAGCCGTGGTGGCACGCCTGCGAGTGAGAGGCTGTGCACTATGAGGCACATGTGCTGAAGAAGGCGGTGAGCCTTGTACTGACGCCTGCCACTTCCACGAAACGCATGACAACGCCACCAAAATCAAATCCCAGGTGCACTAGACCCAGGGGAACGTCGGCAATAGACGCGCAACTCCGGAAAATCACGGGCGACGGAGTGGCATGCGTGAGAGTGAGAGGCTGTGCAAGAGGAAGGGGTCAGCCTTGTACTCACGCCTGCTACTTCCACGAAACACATCACCACGCGGCCAAAACCGATTCCCGGGTGCACTAGATAGTCCCAGGGGAGTTGGAGAGTAGGCGCGCAGCTCCTGCCAAATCACGGGAGCCGTAGTGGCACGCCTGCCAGTGAGAGGCTGTGCAGTGTGAGGCACATGTGCTAAAGAAGGCGGTGACTCTTGTACTTACTCCTGCTACTTCCACCAAACACATCACCACGCGGCTAAAATGGATTCCCGCGTGCACTAGATAGTCCCAGGGGAGTTGGGGGTTAGGCGCGCACCTCCTGCCAGTCACGGGAGCCGTGGTGGCACGCCTGCGAGTGAGAGGCTGTGCACTATGAGGCACATGTGGTAAAAAAGGTGGTGAGCCTTGTACTCACGCCTGCCACTTCCACGAAATGCATGACAACGCCACCAAAATCAAATCCCAGGTGCACTAGACCCAGGGGAACCTCGGCAATAGACGCGCAACTCCGGAAAATCACGGGCGACGGAGTGGCATGCGTGAGAGTGAGAGGCTGTGCAAGAGGAAGGGGTCAGCCTTGTACTCACGCCTGCTACTTCCACGAAACACATTCACCACGCGGCCAAATCGGATTCCCGGGTGCACTAGATAGTCCCAGGGGAGTTGGAGAGTAGGCGCGCAGCTCCTGACAAATCACGGGAGCCGTAGTGGCACGCCTGCCAGTGAGAGGCTGTGCACTGTGAGGCACATGTGCTAAAGAAGGCGGTGACTCTTGTACTTACTCCTGCTACTTCCACCAAACACATCACCACGCGGCTAAAATGGATTCCCGCGTGCACTAGATAGTCCCAGAGGAGTTGGGGGTTAGGCGCGCACCTCCTGCAAGTCACGGGAGCCGTGGTGGCACGCCTGCGAGTGAGAGGCTGTGCACTATGAGGCACATGTGGTAAAGAAGGCGGTGAGCCTTGTACTCACGCCTGCCACTTCCACGAAACGCATGACAACGCCACCAAAATCAAATCCCAGGTGCACTAGACCCAGGGGAACGTCGGCAATAGACGCGCAACTCCGGAAAATCACGGGCGACGGAGTGGCATGCGTGAGAGTGAGAGGCTGTGCAAGAGGAAGGGGTCAGCCTTGTACTCACGCCTGCTACTTCCACGAAACACATCACCACGCGAATAAAATGGATTCCCGCGTGCACTAGATAGTCCCAGGGGAGTTGGGGGCTAGGCGCGCACCTCCTGCAAGTCACGGGAGCCGTGGTGGCACGCCTGCGAGTGAGAGGCTGTGCACTATGAGGCACATGTGCTGAAGAAGGCGGTGAGCCTTGTACTGACGCCTGCCACTTCCACGAAACGCATGACAACGCCACCAAAATCAAATCCCAGGTGCACTAGACCCAGGGGAACGTCGGCAATAGACGCGCAACTCCGGAAAATCACGGGCGACGGAGTGGCATGCGTGAGAGTGAGAGGCTGTGCAAGAGGAAGGGGTCAGCCTTGTACTCACGCCTGCTACTTCCACGAAACACATCACCACGCGGCCAAAACCGATTCCCGGGTGCACTAGATAGTCCCAGGGGAGTTGGAGAGTAGGCGCGCAGCTCCTGCCAAATCACGGGAGCCGTAGTGGCACGCCTGCCAGTGAGAGGCTGTGCAGTGTGAGGCACATGTGCTAAAGAAGGCGGTGACTCTTGTACTTACTCCTGCTACTTCCACCAAACACATCACCACGCGGCTAAAATGGATTCCCGCGTGCACTAGATAGTCCCAGGGGAGTTGGGGGTTAGGCGCGCACCTCCTGCCAGTCACGGGAGCCGTGGTGGCACGCCTGCGAGTGAGAGGCTGTGCACTATGAGGCACATGTGGTAAAAAAGGTGGTGAGCCTTGTACTCACGCCTGCCACTTCCACGAAATGCATGACAACGCCACCAAAATCAAATCCCAGGTGCACTAGACCCAGGGGAACCTCGGCAATAGACGCGCAACTCCGGAAAATCACGGGCGACGGAGTGGCATGCGTGAGAGTGAGAGGCTGTGCAAGAGGAAGGGGTCAGCCTTGTACTCACGCCTGCTACTTCCACGAAACACATTCACCACGCGGCCAAATCGGATTCCCGGGTGCACTAGATAGTCCCAGGGGAGTTGGAGAGTAGGCGCGCAGCTCCTGACAAATCACGGGAGCCGTAGTGGCACGCCTGCCAGTGAGAGGCTGTGCACTGTGAGGCACATGTGCTAAAGAAGGCGGTGACTCTTGTACTTACTCCTGCTACTTCCACCAAACACATCACCACGCGGCTAAAATGGATTCCCGCGTGCACTAGATAGTCCCAGAGGAGTTGGGGGTTAGGCGCGCACCTCCTGCAAGTCACGGGAGCCGTGGTGGCACGCCTGCGAGTGAGAGGCTGTGCACTATGAGGCACATGTGGTAAAGAAGGCGGTGAGCCTTGTACTCACGCCTGCCACTTCCACGAAACGCATGACAACGCCACCAAAATCAAATCCCAGGTGCACTAGACCCAGGGGAACGTCGGCAATAGACGCGCAACTCCGGAAAATCACGGGCGACGGAGTGGCATGCGTGAGAGTGAGAGGCTGTGCAAGAGGAAGGGGTCAGCCTTGTACTCACGCCTGCTACTTCCACGAAACACATCACCACGCGAATAAAATGGATTCCCGCGTGCACTAGATAGTCCCAGGGGAGTTGGGGGCTAGGCGCGCACCTCCTGCAAGTCACGGGAGCCGTGGTGGCACGCCTGCGAGTGAGAGGCTGTGCACTATGAGGCACATGTGCTGAAGAAGGCGGTGAGCCTTGTACTGACGCCTGCCACTTCCACGAAACGCATGACAACGCCACCAAAATCAAATCCCAGGTGCACTAGACCCAGGGGAACGTCGGCAATAGACGCGCAACTCCGGAAAATCACGGGCGACGGAGTGGCATGCGTGAGAGTGAGAGGCTGTGCAAGAGGAAGGGGTCAGCCTTGTACTCACGCCTGCTACTTCCACGAAACACATCACCACGCGGCCAAAACCGATTCCCGGGTGCACTAGATAGTCCCAGGGGAGTTGGAGAGTAGGCGCGCAGCTCCTGCCAAATCACGGGAGCCGTAGTGGCACGCCTGCCAGTGAGAGGCTGTGCAGTGTGAGGCACATGTGCTAAAGAAGGCGGTGACTCTTGTACTTACTCCTGCTACTTCCACCAAACACATCACCACGCGGCTAAAATGGATTCCCGCGTGCACTAGATAGTCCCAGGGGAGTTGGGGGTTAGGCGCGCACCTCCTGCCAGTCACGGGAGCCGTGGTGGCACGCCTGCGAGTGAGAGGCTGTGCACTATGAGGCACATGTGGTAAAAAAGGTGGTGAGCCTTGTACTCACGCCTGCCACTTCCACGAAATGCATGACAACGCCACCAAAATCAAATCCCAGGTGCACTAGACCCAGGGGAACCTCGGCAATAGACGCGCAACTCCGGAAAATCACGGGCGACGGAGTGGCATGCGTGAGAGTGAGAGGCTGTGCAAGAGGAAGGGGTCAGCCTTGTACTCACGCCTGCTACTTCCACGAAACACATTCACCACGCGGCCAAAACGGATTCCCGGGTGCACTAGATAGTCCCAGGGGAGTTGGAGAGTAGGCGCGCAGCTCCTGACAAATCACGGGAGCCGTAGTGGCACGCCTGCCAGTGAGAGGCTGTGCACTGTGAGGCACATGTGCTAAAGAAGGCGGTGACTCTTGTACTTACTCCTGCTACTTCCACCAAACACATCACCACGCGGCTAAAATGGATTCCCGCGTGCACTAGATAGTCCCAGAGGAGTTGGGGGTTAGGCGCGCACCTCCTGCAAGTCACGGGAGCCGTGGTGGCACGCCTGCGAGTGAGAGGCTGTGCACTATGAGGCACATGTGGTAAAGAAGGCGGTGAGCCTTGTACTCACGCCTGCCACTTCCACGAAACGCATGACAACGCCACCAAAATCAAATCCCAGGTGCACTAGACCCAGGGGAACGTCGGCAATAGACGCGCAACTCCGGAAAATCACGGGCGACGGAGTGGCATGCGTGAGAGTGAGAGGCTGTGCAAGAGGAAGGGGTCAGCCTTGTACTCACGCCTGCTACTTCCACGAAACACATCACCACGCGAATAAAATGGATTCCCGCGTGCACTAGATAGTCCCAGGGGAGTTGGGGGCTAGGCGCGCACCTCCTGCAAGTCACGGGAGCCGTGGTGGCACGCCTGCGAGTGAGAGGCTGTGCACTATGAGGCACATGTGCTGAAGAAGGCGGTGAGCCTTGTACTGACGCCTGCCACTTCCACGAAACGCATGACAACGCCACCAAAATCAAATCCCAGGTGCACTAGACCCAGGGGAACGTCGGCAATAGACGCGCAACTCCGGAAAATCACGGGCGACGGAGTGGCATGCGTGAGAGTGAGAGGCTGTGCAAGAGGAAGGGGTCAGCCTTGTACTCACGCCTGCTACTTCCACGAAACACATCACCACGCGGCCAAAACCGATTCCCGGGTGCACTAGATAGTCCCAGGGGAGTTGGAGAGTAGGCGCGCAGCTCCTGCCAAATCACGGGAGCCGTAGTGGCACGCCTGCCAGTGAGAGGCTGTGCAGTGTGAGGCACATGTGCTAAAGAAGGCGGTGACTCTTGTACTTACTCCTGCTACTTCCACCAAACACATCACCACGCGGCTAAAATGGATTCCCGCGTGCACTAGATAGTCCCAGGGGAGTTGGGGGTTAGGCGCGCACCTCCTGCCAGTCACGGGAGCCGTGGTGGCACGCCTGCGAGTGAGAGGCTGTGCACTATGAGGCACATGTGGTAAAAAAGGTGGTGAGCCTTGTACTCACGCCTGCCACTTCCACGAAATGCATGACAACGCCACCAAAATCAAATCCCAGGTGCACTAGACCCAGGGGAACCTCGGCAATAGACGCGCAACTCCGGAAAATCACGGGCGACGGAGTGGCATGCGTGAGAGTGAGAGGCTGTGCAAGAGGAAGGGGTCAGCCTTGTACTCACGCCTGCTACTTCCACGAAACACATTCACCACGCGGCCAAATCGGATTCCCGGGTGCACTAGATAGTCCCAGGGGAGTTGGAGAGTAGGCGCGCAGCTCCTGACAAATCACGGGAGCCGTAGTGGCACGCCTGCCAGTGAGAGGCTGTGCACTGTGAGGCACATGTGCTAAAGAAGGCGGTGACTCTTGTACTTACTCCTGCTACTTCCACCAAACACATCACCACGCGGCTAAAATGGATTCCCGCGTGCACTAGATAGTCCCAGAGGAGTTGGGGGTTAGGCGCGCACCTCCTGCAAGTCACGGGAGCCGTGGTGGCACGCCTGCGAGTGAGAGGCTGTGCACTATGAGGCACATGTGGTAAAGAAGGCGGTGAGCCTTGTACTCACGCCTGCCACTTCCACGAAACGCATGACAACGCCACCAAAAT
This sequence comes from Stylophora pistillata, assembly GCF_964205215.1. Taxonomy (NCBI): domain Eukaryota; kingdom Metazoa; phylum Cnidaria; class Anthozoa; order Scleractinia; family Pocilloporidae; genus Stylophora; species Stylophora pistillata. Next base: position 6,872 of record NW_028290879.1, read on the forward strand.
CAAATCCCAGGTGCACTAGACCCAGGGGAACGTCGGCAATAGACGCGCAACTCCGGAAAATCACGGGCGACGGAGTGGCATGCGTGAGAGTGAGAGGCTGTGCAAGAGGAAGGGGTCAGCCTTGTACTCACGCCTGCTACTTCCACGAAACACATCACCACGCGAATAAAATGGATTCCCGCGTGCACTAGATAGTCCCAGGGGAGTTGGGGGCTAGGCGCGCACCTCCTGCAAGTCACGGGAGCCGTGGTGGCACGCCTGCGAGTGAGAGGCTGTGCACTATGAGGCACATGTGCTGAAGAAGGCGGTGAGCCTTGTACTGACGCCTGCCACTTCCACGAAACGCATGACAACGCCACCAAAATCAAATCCCAGGTGCACTAGACCCAGGGGAACGTCGGCAATAGACGCGCAACTCCGGAAAATCACGGGCGACGGAGTGGCATGCGTGAGAGTGAGAGGCTGTGCAAGAGGAAGGGGTCAGCCTTGTACTCACGCCTGCTACTTCCACGAAACACATCACCACGCGGCCAAAACCGATTCCCGGGTGCACTAGATAGTCCCAGGGGAGTTGGAGAGTAGGCGCGCAGCTCCTGCCAAATCACGGGAGCCGTAGTGGCACGCCTGCCAGTGAGAGGCTGTGCAGTGTGAGGCACATGTGCTAAAGAAGGCGGTGACTCTTGTACTTACTCCTGCTACTTCCACCAAACACATCACCACGCGGCTAAAATGGATTCCCGCGTGCACTAGATAGTCCCAGGGGAGTTGGGGGTTAGGCGCGCACCTCCTGCCAGTCACGGGAGCCGTGGTGGCACGCCTGCGAGTGAGAGGCTGTGCACTATGAGGCACATGTGGTAAAAAAGGTGGTGAGCCTTGTACTCACGCCTGCCACTTCCACGAAATGCATGACAACGCCACCAAAATCAAATCCCAGGTGCACTAGACCCAGGGGAACCTCGGCAATAGACGCGCAACTCCGGAAAATCACGGGCGACGGAGTGGCATGCGTGAGAGTGAGAGGCTGTGCAAGAGGAAGGGGTCAGCCTTGTACTCACGCCTGCTACTTCCACGAAACACATTCACCACGCGGCCAAATCGGATTCCCGGGTGCACTAGATAGTCCCAGGGGAGTTGGAGAGTAGGCGCGCAGCTCCTGACAAATCACGGGAGCCGTAGTGGCACGCCTGCCAGTGAGAGGCTGTGCACTGTGAGGCACATGTGCTAAAGAAGGCGGTGACTCTTGTACTTACTCCTGCTACTTCCACCAAACACATCACCACGCGGCTAAAATGGATTCCCGCGTGCACTAGATAGTCCCAGAGGAGTTGGGGGTTAGGCGCGCACCTCCTGCAAGTCACGGGAGCCGTGGTGGCACGCCTGCGAGTGAGAGGCTGTGCACTATGAGGCACATGTGGTAAAGAAGGCGGTGAGCCTTGTACTCACGCCTGCCACTTCCACGAAACGCATGACAACGCCACCAAAATCAAATCCCAGGTGCACTAGACCCAGGGGAACGTCGGCAATAGACGCGCAACTCCGGAAAATCACGGGCGACGGAGTGGCATGCGTGAGAGTGAGAGGCTGTGCAAGAGGAAGGGGTCAGCCTTGTACTCACGCCTGCTACTTCCACGAAACACATCACCACGCGAATAAAATGGATTCCCGCGTGCACTAGATAGTCCCAGGGGAGTTGGGGGCTAGGCGCGCACCTCCTGCAAGTCACGGGAGCCGTGGTGGCACGCCTGCGAGTGAGAGGCTGTGCACTATGAGGCACATGTGCTGAAGAAGGCGGTGAGCCTTGTACTGACGCCTGCCACTTCCACGAAACGCATGACAACGCCACCAAAATCAAATCCCAGGTGCACTAGACCCAGGGGAACGTCGGCAATAGACGCGCAACTCCGGAAAATCACGGGCGACGGAGTGGCATGCGTGAGAGTGAGAGGCTGTGCAAGAGGAAGGGGTCAGCCTTGTACTCACGCCTGCTACTTCCACGAAACACATCACCACGCGGCCAAAACCGATTCCCGGGTGCACTAGATAGTCCCAGGGGAGTTGGAGAGTAGGCGCGCAGCTCCTGCCAAATCACGGGAGCCGTAGTGGCACGCCTGCCAGTGAGAGGCTGTGCAGTGTGAGGCACATGTGCTAAAGAAGGCGGTGACTCTTGTACTTACTCCTGCTACTTCCACCAAACACATCACCACGCGGCTAAAATGGATTCCCGCGTGCACTAGATAGTCCCAGGGGAGTTGGGGGTTAGGCGCGCACCTCCTGCCAGTCACGGGAGCCGTGGTGGCACGCCTGCGAGTGAGAGGCTGTGCACTATGAGGCACATGTGGTAAAAAAGGTGGTGAGCCTTGTACTCACGCCTGCCACTTCCACGAAATGCATGACAACGCCACCAAAATCAAATCCCAGGTGCACTAGACCCAGGGGAACCTCGGCAATAGACGCGCAACTCCGGAAAATCACGGGCGACGGAGTGGCATGCGTGAGAGTGAGAGGCTGTGCAAGAGGAAGGGGTCAGCCTTGTACTCACGCCTGCTACTTCCACGAAACACATTCACCACGCGGCCAAAACGGATTCCCGGGTGCACTAGATAGTCCCAGGGGAGTTGGAGAGTAGGCGCGCAGCTCCTGACAAATCACGGGAGCCGTAGTGGCACGCCTGCCAGTGAGAGGCTGTGCACTGTGAGGCACATGTGCTAAAGAAGGCGGTGACTCTTGTACTTACTCCTGCTACTTCCACCAAACACATCACCACGCGGCTAAAATGGATTCCCGCGTGCACTAGATAGTCCCAGAGGAGTTGGGGGTTAGGCGCGCACCTCCTGCAAGTCACGGGAGCCGTGGTGGCACGCCTGCGAGTGAGAGGCTGTGCACTATGAGGCACATGTGGTAAAGAAGGCGGTGAGCCTTGTACTCACGCCTGCCACTTCCACGAAACGCATGACAACGCCACCAAAATCAAATCCCAGGTGCACTAGACCCAGGGGAACGTCGGCAATAGACGCGCAACTCCGGAAAATCACGGGCGACGGAGTGGCATGCGTGAGAGTGAGAGGCTGTGCAAGAGGAAGGGGTCAGCCTTGTACTCACGCCTGCTACTTCCACGAAACACATCACCACGCGAATAAAATGGATTCCCGCGTGCACTAGATAGTCCCAGGGGAGTTGGGGGCTAGGCGCGCACCTCCTGCAAGTCACGGGAGCCGTGGTGGCACGCCTGCGAGTGAGAGGCTGTGCACTATGAGGCACATGTGCTGAAGAAGGCGGTGAGCCTTGTACTGACGCCTGCCACTTCCACGAAACGCATGACAACGCCACCAAAATCAAATCCCAGGTGCACTAGACCCAGGGGAACGTCGGCAATAGACGCGCAACTCCGGAAAATCACGGGCGACGGAGTGGCATGCGTGAGAGTGAGAGGCTGTGCAAGAGGAAGGGGTCAGCCTTGTACTCACGCCTGCTACTTCCACGAAACACATCACCACGCGGCCAAAACCGATTCCCGGGTGCACTAGATAGTCCCAGGGGAGTTGGAGAGTAGGCGCGCAGCTCCTGCCAAATCACGGGAGCCGTAGTGGCACGCCTGCCAGTGAGAGGCTGTGCAGTGTGAGGCACATGTGCTAAAGAAGGCGGTGACTCTTGTACTTACTCCTGCTACTTCCACCAAACACATCACCACGCGGCTAAAATGGATTCCCGCGTGCACTAGATAGTCCCAGGGGAGTTGGGGGTTAGGCGCGCACCTCCTGCCAGTCACGGGAGCCGTGGTGGCACGCCTGCGAGTGAGAGGCTGTGCACTATGAGGCACATGTGGTAAAAAAGGTGGTGAGCCTTGTACTCACGCCTGCCACTTCCACGAAATGCATGACAACGCCACCAAAATCAAATCCCAGGTGCACTAGACCCAGGGGAACCTCGGCAATAGACGCGCAACTCCGGAAAATCACGGGCGACGGAGTGGCATGCGTGAGAGTGAGAGGCTGTGCAAGAGGAAGGGGTCAGCCTTGTACTCACGCCTGCTACTTCCACGAAACACATTCACCACGCGGCCAAATCGGATTCCCGGGTGCACTAGATAGTCCCAGGGGAGTTGGAGAGTAGGCGCGCAGCTCCTGACAAATCACGGGAGCCGTAGTGGCACGCCTGCCAGTGAGAGGCTGTGCACTGTGAGGCACATGTGCTAAAGAAGGCGGTGACTCTTGTACTTACTCCTGCTACTTCCACCAAACACATCACCACGCGGCTAAAATGGATTCCCGCGTGCACTAGATAGTCCCAGAGGAGTTGGGGGTTAGGCGCGCACCTCCTGCAAGTCACGGGAGCCGTGGTGGCACGCCTGCGAGTGAGAGGCTGTGCACTATGAGGCACATGTGGTAAAGAAGGCGGTGAGCCTTGTACTCACGCCTGCCACTTCCACGAAACGCATGACAACGCCACCAAAATCAAATCCCAGGTGCACTAGACCCAGGGGAACGTCGGCAATAGACGCGCAACTCCGGAAAATCACGGGCGACGGAGTGGCATGCGTGAGAGTGAGAGGCTGTGCAAGAGGAAGGGGTCAGCCTTGTACTCACGCCTGCTACTTCCACGAAACACATCACCACGCGAATAAAATGGATTCCCGCGTGCACTAGATAGTCCCAGGGGAGTTGGGGGCTAGGCGCGCACCTCCTGCAAGTCACGGGAGCCGTGGTGGCACGCCTGCGAGTGAGAGGCTGTGCACTATGAGGCACATGTGCTGAAGAAGGCGGTGAGCCTTGTACTGACGCCTGCCACTTCCACGAAACGCATGACAACGCCACCAAAATCAAATCCCAGGTGCACTAGACCCAGGGGAACGTCGGCAATAGACGCGCAACTCCGGAAAATCACGGGCGACGGAGTGGCATGCGTGAGAGTGAGAGGCTGTGCAAGAGGAAGGGGTCAGCCTTGTACTCACGCCTGCTACTTCCACGAAACACATCACCACGCGGCCAAAACCGATTCCCGGGTGCACTAGATAGTCCCAGGGGAGTTGGAGAGTAGGCGCGCAGCTCCTGCCAAATCACGGGAGCCGTAGTGGCACGCCTGCCAGTGAGAGGCTGTGCAGTGTGAGGCACATGTGCTAAAGAAGGCGGTGACTCTTGTACTTACTCCTGCTACTTCCACCAAACACATCACCACGCGGCTAAAATGGATTCCCGCGTGCACTAGATAGTCCCAGGGGAGTTGGGGGTTAGGCGCGCACCTCCTGCCAGTCACGGGAGCCGTGGTGGCACGCCTGCGAGTGAGAGGCTGTGCACTATGAGGCACATGTGGTAAAAAAGGTGGTGAGCCTTGTACTCACGCCTGCCACTTCCACGAAATGCATGACAACGCCACCAAAATCAAATCCCAGGTGCACTAGACCCAGGGGAACCTCGGCAATAGACGCGCAACTCCGGAAAATCACGGGCGACGGAGTGGCATGCGTGAGAGTGAGAGGCTGTGCAAGAGGAAGGGGTCAGCCTTGTACTCACGCCTGCTACTTCCACGAAACACATTCACCACGCGGCCAAATCGGATTCCCGGGTGCACTAGATAGTCCCAGGGGAGTTGGAGAGTAGGCGCGCAGCTCCTGACAAATCACGGGAGCCGTAGTGGCACGCCTGCCAGTGAGAGGCTGTGCACTGTGAGGCACATGTGCTAAAGAAGGCGGTGACTCTTGTACTTACTCCTGCTACTTCCACCAAACACATCACCACGCGGCTAAAATGGATTCCCGCGTGCACTAGATAGTCCCAGAGGAGTTGGGGGTTAGGCGCGCACCTCCTGCAAGTCACGGGAGCCGTGGTGGCACGCCTGCGAGTGAGAGGCTGTGCACTATGAGGCACATGTGGTAAAGAAGGCGGTGAGCCTTGTACTCACGCCTGCCACTTCCACGAAACGCATGACAACGCCACCAAAATCAAATCCCAGGTGCACTAGACCCAGGGGAACGTCGGCAATAGACGCGCAACTCCGGAAAATCACGGGCGACGGAGTGGCATGCGTGAGAGTGAGAGGCTGTGCAAGAGGAAGGGGTCAGCCTTGTACTCACGCCTGCTACTTCCACGAAACACATCACCACGCGAATAAAATGGATTCCCGCGTGCACTAGATAGTCCCAGGGGAGTTGGGGGCTAGGCGCGCACCTCCTGCAAGTCACGGGAGCCGTGGTGGCACGCCTGCGAGTGAGAGGCTGTGCACTATGAGGCACATGTGCTGAAGAAGGCGGTGAGCCTTGTACTGACGCCTGCCACTTCCACGAAACGCATGACAACGCCACCAAAATCAAATCCCAGGTGCACTAGACCCAGGGGAACGTCGGCAATAGACGCGCAACTCCGGAAAATCACGGGCGACGGAGTGGCATGCGTGAGAGTGAGAGGCTGTGCAAGAGGAAGGGGTCAGCCTTGTACTCACGCCTGCTACTTCCACGAAACACATCACCACGCGGCCAAAACCGATTCCCGGGTGCACTAGATAGTCCCAGGGGAGTTGGAGAGTAGGCGCGCAGCTCCTGCCAAATCACGGGAGCCGTAGTGGCACGCCTGCCAGTGAGAGGCTGTGCAGTGTGAGGCACATGTGCTAAAGAAGGCGGTGACTCTTGTACTTACTCCTGCTACTTCCACCAAACACATCACCACGCGGCTAAAATGGATTCCCGCGTGCACTAGATAGTCCCAGGGGAGTTGGGGGTTAGGCGCGCACCTCCTGCCAGTCACGGGAGCCGTGGTGGCACGCCTGCGAGTGAGAGGCTGTGCACTATGAGGCACATGTGGTAAAAAAGGTGGTGAGCCTTGTACTCACGCCTGCCACTTCCACGAAATGCATGACAACGCCACCAAAATCAAATCCCAGGTGCACTAGACCCAGGGGAACCTCGGCAATAGACGCGCAACTCCGGAAAATCACGGGCGACGGAGTGGCATGCGTGAGAGTGAGAGGCTGTGCAAGAGGAAGGGGTCAGCCTTGTACTCACGCCTGCTACTTCCACGAAACACATTCACCACGCGGCCAAATCGGATTCCCGGGTGCACTAGATAGTCCCAGGGGAGTTGGAGAGTAGGCGCGCAGCTCCTGACAAATCACGGGAGCCGTAGTGGCACGCCTGCCAGTGAGAGGCTGTGCACTGTGAGGCACATGTGCTAAAGAAGGCGGTGACTCTTGTACTTACTCCTGCTACTTCCACCAAACACATCACCACGCGGCTAAAATGGATTCCCGCGTGCACTAGATAGTCCCAGAGGAGTTGGGGGTTAGGCGCGCACCTCCTGCAAGTCACGGGAGCCGTGGTGGCACGCCTGCGAGTGAGAGGCTGTGCACTATGAGGCACATGTGGTAAAGAAGGCGGTGAGCCTTGTACTCACGCCTGCCACTTCCACGAAACGCATGACAACGCCACCAAAATCAAATCCCAGGTGCACTAGACCCAGGGGAACGTCGGCAATAGACGCGCAACTCCGGAAAATCACGGGCGACGGAGTGGCATGCGTGAGAGTGAGAGGCTGTGCAAGAGGAAGGGGTCAGCCTTGTACTCACGCCTGCTACTTCCACGAAACACATCACCACGCGAATAAAATGGATTCCCGCGTGCACTAGATAGTCCCAGGGGAGTTGGGGGCTAGGCGCGCACCTCCTGCAAGTCACGGGAGCCGTGGTGGCACGCCTGCGAGTGAGAGGCTGTGCACTATGAGGCACATGTGCTGAAGAAGGCGGTGAGCCTTGTACTGACGCCTGCCACTTCCACGAAACGCATGACAACGCCACCAAAATCAAATCCCAGGTGCACTAGACCCAGGGGAACGTCGGCAATAGACGCGCAACTCCGGAAAATCACGGGCGACGGAGTGGCATGCGTGAGAGTGAGAGGCTGTGCAAGAGGAAGGGGTCAGCCTTGTACTCACGCCTGCTACTTCCACGAAACACATCACCACGCGGCCAAAACCGATTCCCGGGTGCACTAGATAGTCCCAGGGGAGTTGGAGAGTAGGCGCGCAGCTCCTGCCAAATCACGGGAGCCGTAGTGGCACGCCTGCCAGTGAGAGGCTGTGCAGTGTGAGGCACATGTGCTAAAGAAGGCGGTGACTCTTGTACTTACTCCTGCTACTTCCACCAAACACATCACCACGCGGCTAAAATGGATTCCCGCGTGCACTAGATAGTCCCAGGGGAGTTGGGGGTTAGGCGCGCACCTCCTGCCAGTCACGGGAGCCGTGGTGGCACGCCTGCGAGTGAGAGGCTGTGCACTATGAGGCACATGTGGTAAAAAAGGTGGTGAGCCTTGTACTCACGCCTGCCACTTCCACGAAATGCATGACAACGCCACCAAAATCAAATCCCAGGTGCACTAGACCCAGGGGAACCTCGGCAATAGACGCGCAACTCCGGAAAATCACGGGCGACGGAGTGGCATGCGTGAGAGTGAGAGGCTGTGCAAGAGGAAGGGGTCAGCCTTGTACTCACGCCTGCTACTTCCACGAAACACATTCACCACGCGGCCAAATCGGATTCCCGGGTGCACTAGATAGTCCCAGGGGAGTTGGAGAGTAGGCGCGCAGCTCCTGACAAATCACGGGAGCCGTAGTGGCACGCCTGCCAGTGAGAGGCTGTGCACTGTGAGGCACATGTGCTAAAGAAGGCGGTGACTCTTGTACTTACTCCTGCTACTTCCACCAAACACATCACCACGCGGCTAAAATGGATTCCCGCGTGCACTAGATAGTCCCAGAGGAGTTGGGGGTTAGGCGCGCACCTCCTGCAAGTCACGGGAGCCGTGGTGGCACGCCTGCGAGTGAGAGGCTGTGCACTATGAGGCACATGTGGTAAAGAAGGCGGTGAGCCTTGTACTCACGCCTGCCACTTCCACGAAACGCATGACAACGCCACCAAAATCAAATCCCAGGTGCACTAGACCCAGGGGAACGTCGGCAATAGACGCGCAACTCCGGAAAATCACGGGCGACGGAGTGGCATGCGTGAGAGTGAGAGGCTGTGCAAGAGGAAGGGGTCAGCCTTGTACTCACGCCTGCTACTTCCACGAAACACATCACCACGCGAATAAAATGGATTCCCGCGTGCACTAGATAGTCCCAGGGGAGTTGGGGGCTAGGCGCGCACCTCCTGCAAGTCACGGGAGCCGTGGTGGCACGCCTGCGAGTGAGAGGCTGTGCACTATGAGGCACATGTGCTGAAGAAGGCGGTGAGCCTTGTACTGACGCCTGCCACTTCCACGAAACGCATGACAACGCCACCAAAATCAAATCCCAGGTGCACTAGACCCAGGGGAACGTCGGCAATAGACGCGCAACTCCGGAAAATCACGGGCGACGGAGTGGCATGCGTGAGAGTGAGAGGCTGTGCAAGAGGAAGGGGTCAGCCTTGTACTCACGCCTGCTACTTCCACGAAACACATCACCACGCGGCCAAAACCGATTCCCGGGTGCACTAGATAGTCCCAGGGGAGTTGGAGAGTAGGCGCGCAGCTCCTGCCAAATCACGGGAGCCGTAGTGGCACGCCTGCCAGTGAGAGGCTGTGCAGTGTGAGGCACATGTGCTAAAGAAGGCGGTGACTCTTGTACTTACTCCTGCTACTTCCACCAAACACATCACCACGCGGCTAAAATGGATTCCCGCGTGCACTAGATAGTCCCAGGGGAGTTGGGGGTTAGGCGCGCACCTCCTGCCAGTCACGGGAGCCGTGGTGGCACGCCTGCGAGTGAGAGGCTGTGCACTATGAGGCACATGTGGTAAAAAAGGTGGTGAGCCTTGTACTCACGCCTGCCACTTCCACGAAATGCATGACAACGCCACCAAAATCAAATCCCAGGTGCACTAGACCCAGGGGAACCTCGGCAATAGACGCGCAACTCCGGAAAATCACGGGCGACGGAGTGGCATGCGTGAGAGTGAGAGGCTGTGCAAGAGGAAGGGGTCAGCCTTGTACTCACGCCTGCTACTTCCACGAAACACATTCACCACGCGGCCAAAACGGATTCCCGGGTGCACTAGATAGTCCCAGGGGAGTTGGAGAGTAGGCGCGCAGCTCCTGACAAATCACGGGAGCCGTAGTGGCACGCCTGCCAGTGAGAGGCTGTGCACTGTGAGGCACATGTGCTAAAGAAGGCGGTGACTCTTGTACTTACTCCTGCTACTTCCACCAAACACATCACCACGCGGCTAAAATGGATTCCCGCGTGCACTAGATAGTCCCAGAGGAGTTGGGGGTTAGGCGCGCACCTCCTGCAAGTCACGGGAGCCGTGGTGGCACGCCTGCGAGTGAGAGGCTGTGCACTATGAGGCACATGTGGTAAAGAAGGCGGTGAGCCTTGTACTCACGCCTGCCACTTCCACGAAACGCATGACAACGCCACCAAAATCAAATCCCAGGTGCACTAGACCCAGGGGAACGTCGGCAATAGACGCGCAACTCCGGAAAATCACGGGCGACGGAGTGGCATGCGTGAGAGTGAGAGGCTGTGCAAGAGGAAGGGGTCAGCCTTGTACTCACGCCTGCTACTTCCACGAAACACATCACCACGCGAATAAAATGGATTCCCGCGTGCACTAGATAGTCCCAGGGGAGTTGGGGGCTAGGCGCGCACCTCCTGCAAGTCACGGGAGCCGTGGTGGCACGCCTGCGAGTGAGAGGCTGTGCACTATGAGGCACATGTGCTGAAGAAGGCGGTGAGCCTTGTACTGACGCCTGCCACTTCCACGAAACGCATGACAACGCCACCAAAATCAAATCCCAGGTGCACTAGACCCAGGGGAACGTCGGCAATAGACGCGCAACTCCGGAAAATCACGGGCGACGGAGTGGCATGCGTGAGAGTGAGAGGCTGTGCAAGAGGAAGGGGTCAGCCTTGTACTCACGCCTGCTACTTCCACGAAACACATCACCACGCGGCCAAAACCGATTCCCGGGTGCACTAGATAGTCCCAGGGGAGTTGGACAGTAGGCGCGCAGCTCCTGCCAAATCACGGGAGCCGTAGTGGCACGCCTGCCAGTGAGAGGCTGTGCAGTGTGAGGCACATGTGCTAAAGAAGGCGGTGACTCTTGTACTTACTCCTGCTACTTCCACCAAACACATCACCACGCGGCTAAAATGGATTCCCGCGTGCACTAGATAGTCCCAGGGGAGTTGGGGGTTAGGCGCGCACCTCCTGCCAGTCACGGGAGCCGTGGTGGCACGCCTGCGAGTGAGAGGCTGTGCACTATGAGGCACATGTGGTAAAAAAGGTGGTGAGCCTTGTACTCACGCCTGCCACTTCCACGAAATGCATGACAACGCCACCAAAATCAAATCCCAGGTGCACTAGACCCAGGGGAACCTCGGCAATAGACGCGCAACTCCGGAAAATCACGGGCGACGGAGTGGCATGCGTGAGAGTGAGAGGCTGTGCAAGAGGAAGGGGTCAGCCTTGTACTCACGCCTGCTACTTCCACGAAACACATTCACCACGCGGCCAAATCGGATTCCCGGGTGCACTAGATAGTCCCAGGGGAGTTGGAGAGTAGGCGCGCAGCTCCTGACAAATCACGGGAGCCGTAGTGGCACGCCTGCCAGTGAGAGGCTGTGCACTGTGAGGCACATGTGCTAAAGAAGGCGGTGACTCTTGTACTTACTCCTGCTACTTCCACCAAACACATCACCACGCGGCTAAAATGGATTCCCGCGTGCACTAGATAGTCCCAGAGGAGTTGGGGGTTAGGCGCGCACCTCCTGCAAGTCACGGGAGCCGTGGTGGCACGCCTGCGAGTGAGAGGCTGTGCACTATGAGGCACATGTGGTAAAGAAGGCGGTGAGCCTTGTACTCACGCCTGCCACTTCCACGAAACGCATGACAACGCCACCAAAATCAAATCCCAGGTGCACTAGACCCAGGGGAACGTCGGCAATAGACGCGCAACTCCGGAAAATCACGGGCGACGGAGTGGCATGCGTGAGAGTGAGAGGCTGTGCAAGAGGAAGGGGTCAGCCTTGTACTCACGCCTGCTACTTCCACGAAACACATCACCACGCGAATAAAATGGATTCCCGCGTGCACTAGATAGTCCCAGGGGAGTTGGGGGCTAGGCGCGCACCTCCTGCAAGTCACGGGAGCCGTGGTGGCACGCCTGCGAGTGAGAGGCTGTGCACTATGAGGCACATGTGCTGAAGAAGGCGGTGAGCCTTGTACTGACGCCTGCCACTTCCACGAAACGCATGACAACGCCACCAAAATCAAATCCCAGGTGCACTAGACCCAGGGGAACGTCGGCAATAGACGCGCAACTCCGGAAAATCACGGGCGACGGAGTGGCATGCGTGAGAGTGAGAGGCTGTGCAAGAGGAAGGGGTCAGCCTTGTACTCACGCCTGCTACTTCCACGAAACACATCACCACGCGGCCAAAACCGATTCCCGGGTGCACTAGATAGTCCCAGGGGAGTTGGAGAGTAGGCGCGCAGCTCCTGCCAAATCACGGGAGCCGTAGTGGCACGCCTGCCAGTGAGAGGCTGTGCAGTGTGAGGCACATGTGCTAAAGAAGGCGGTGACTCTTGTACTTACTCCTGCTACTTCCACCAAACACATCACCACGCGGCTAAAATGGATTCCCGCGTGCACTAGATAGTCCCAGGGGAGTTGGGGGTTAGGCGCGCACCTCCTGCCAGTCACGGGAGCCGTGGTGGCACGCCTGCGAGTGAGAGGCTGTGCACTATGAGGCACATGTGGTAAAAAAGGTGGTGAGCCTTGTACTCACGCCTGCCACTTCCACGAAATGCATGACAACGCCACCAAAATCAAATCCCAGGTGCACTAGACCCAGGGGAACCTCGGCAATAGACGCGCAACTCCGGAAAATCACGGGCGACGGAGTGGCATGCGTGAGAGTGAGAGGCTGTGCAAGAGGAAGGGGTCAGCCTTGTACTCACGCCTGCTACTTCCACGAAACACATTCACCACGCGGCCAAATCGGATTCCCGGGTGCACTAGATAGTCCCAGGGGAGTTGGAGAGTAGGCGCGCAGCTCCTGACAAATCACGGGAGCCGTAGTGGCACGCCTGCCAGTGAGAGGCTGTGCACTGTGAGGCACATGTGCTAAAGAAGGCGGTGACTCTTGTACTTACTCCTGCTACTTCCACCAAACACATCACCACGCGGCTAAAATGGATTCCCGCGTGCACTAGATAGTCCCAGAGGAGTTGGGGGTTAGGCGCGCACCTCCTGCAAGTCACGGGAGCCGTGGTGGCACGCCTGCGAGTGAGAGGCTGTGCACTATGAGGCACATGTGGTAAAGAAGGCGGTGAGCCTTGTACTCACGCCTGCCACTTCCACGAAACGCATGACAACGCCACCAAAATCAAATCCCAGGTGCACTAGACCCAGGGGAACGTCGGCAATAGACGCGCAACTCCGGAAAATCACGGGCGACGGAGTGGCATGCGTGAGAGTGAGAGGCTGTGCAAGAGGAAGGGGTCAGCCTTGTACTCACGCCTGCTACTTCCACGAAACACATCACCACGCGAATAAAATGGATTCCCGCGTGCACTAGATAGTCCCAGGGGAGTTGGGGGCTAGGCGCGCACCTCCTGCAAGTCACGGGAGCCGTGGTGGCACGCCTGCGAGTGAGAGGCTGTGCACTATGAGGCACATGTGCTGAAGAAGGCGGTGAGCCTTGTACTGACGCCTGCCACTTCCACGAAACGCATGACAACGCCACCAAAATCAAATCCCAGGTGCACTAGACCCAGGGGAACGTCGGCAATAGACGCGCAACTCCGGAAAATCACGGGCGACGGAGTGGCATGCGTGAGAGTGAGAGGCTGTGCAAGAGGAAGGGGTCAGCCTTGTACTCACGCCTGCTACTTCCACGAAACACATCACCACGCGGCCAAAACCGATTCCCGGGTGCACTAGATAGTCCCAGGGGAGTTGGAGAGTAGGCGCGCAGCTCCTGCCAAATCACGGGAGCCGTAGTGGCACGCCTGCCAGTGAGAGGCTGTGCAGTGTGAGGCACATGTGCTAAAGAAGGCGGTGACTCTTGTACTTACTCCTGCTACTTCCACCAAACACATCACCACGCGGCTAAAATGGATTCCCGCGTGCACTAGATAGTCCCAGGGGAGTTGGGGGTTAGGCGCGCACCTCCTGCCAGTCACGGGAGCCGTGGTGGCACGCCTGCGAGTGAGAGGCTGTGCACTATGAGGCACATGTGGTAAAAAAGGTGGTGAGCCTTGTACTCACGCCTGCCACTTCCACGAAATGCATGACAACGCCACCAAAATCAAATCCCAGGTGCACTAGACCCAGGGGAACCTCGGCAATAGACGCGCAACTCCGGAAAATCACGGGCGACGGAGTGGCATGCGTGAGAGTGAGAGGCTGTGCAAGAGGAAGGGGTCAGCCTTGTACTCACGCCTGCTACTTCCACGAAACACATTCACCACGCGGCCAAATCGGATTCCCGGGTGCACTAGATAGTCCCAGGGGAGTTGGAGAGTAGGCGCGCAGCTCCTGACAAATCACGGGAGCCGTAGTGGCACGCCTGCCAGTGAGAGGCTGTGCACTGTGAGGCACATGTGCTAAAGAAGGCGGTGACTCTTGTACTTACTCCTGCTACTTCCACCAAACACATCACCACGCGGCTAAAATGGATTCCCGCGTGCACTAGATAGTCCCAGAGGAGTTGGGGGTTAGGCGCGCACCTCCTGCAAGTCACGGGAGCCGTGGTGGCACGCCTGCGAGTGAGAGGCTGTGCACTATGAGGCACATGTGGTAAAGAAGGCGGTGAGCCTTGTACTCACGCCTGCCACTTCCACGAAACGCATGACAACGCCACCAAAATCAAATCCCAGGTGCACTAGACCCAGGGGAACGTCGGCAATAGACGCGCAACTCCGGAAAATCACGGGCGACGGAGTGGCATGCGTGAGAGTGAGAGGCTGTGCAAGAGGAAGGGGTCAGCCTTGTACTCACGCCTGCTACTTCCACGAAACACATCACCACGCGAATAAAATGGATTCCCGCGTGCACTAGATAGTCCCAGGGGAGTTGGGGGCTAGGCGCGCACCTCCTGCAAGTCACGGGAGCCGTGGTGGCACGCCTGCGAGTGAGAGGCTGTGCACTATGAGGCACATGTGCTGAAGAAGGCGGTGAGCCTTGTACTGACGCCTGCCACTTCCACGAAACGCATGACAACGCCACCAAAATCAAATCCCAGGTGCACTAGACCCAGGGGAACGTCGGCAATAGACGCGCAACTCCGGAAAATCACGGGCGACGGAGTGGCATGCGTGAGAGTGAGAGGCTGTGCAAGAGGAAGGGGTCAGCCTTGTACTCACGCCTGCTACTTCCACGAAACACATCACCACGCGGCCAAAACCGATTCCCGGGTGCACTAGATAGTCCCAGGGGAGTTGGAGAGTAGGCGCGCAGCTCCTGCCAAATCACGGGAGCCGTAGTGGCACGCCTGCCAGTGAGAGGCTGTGCAGTGTGAGGCACATGTGCTAAAGAAGGCGGTGACTCTTGTACTTACTCCTGCTACTTCCACCAAACACATCACCACGCGGCTAAAATGGATTCCCGCGTGCACTAGATAGTCCCAGGGGAGTTGGGGGTTAGGCGCGCACCTCCTGCCAGTCACGGGAGCCGTGGTGGCACGCCTGCGAGTGAGAGGCTGTGCACTATGAGGCACATGTGGTAAAAAAGGTGGTGAGCCTTGTACTCACGCCTGCCACTTCCACGAAATGCATGACAACGCCACCAAAATCAAATCCCAGGTGCACTAGACCCAGGGGAACCTCGGCAATAGACGCGCAACTCCGGAAAATCACGGGCGACGGAGTGGCATGCGTGAGAGTGAGAGGCTGTGCAAGAGGAAGGGGTCAGCCTTGTACTCACGCCTGCTACTTCCACGAAAACACATTCACCACGCGGCCAAATCGGATTCCCGGGTGCACTAGATAGTCCCAGGGGAGTTGGAGAGTAGGCGCGCAGCTCCTGACAAATCACGGGAGCCGTAGTGGCACGCCTGCCAGTGAGAGGCTGTGCACTGTGAGGCACATGTGCTAAAGAAGGCGGTGACTCTTGTACTTACTCCTGCTACTTCCACCAAACACATCACCACGCGGCTAAAATGGATTCCCGCGTGCACTAGATAGTCCCAGAGGAGTTGGGGGTTAGGCGCGCACCTCCTGCAAGTCACGGGAGCCGTGGTGGCACGCCTGCGAGTGAGAGGCTGTGCACTATGAGGCACATGTGGTAAAGAAGGCGGTGAGCCTTGTACTCACGCCTGCCACTTCCACGAAACGCATGACAACGCCACCAAAATCAAATCCCAGGTGCACTAGACCCAGGGGAACGTCGGCAATAGACGCGCAACTCCGGAAAATCACGGGCGACGGAGTGGCATGCGTGAGAGTGAGAGGCTGTGCAAGAGGAAGGGTCAGCCTTGTACTCACGCCTGCTACTTCCACGAAACACATCACCACGCGAATAAAATGGATTCCCGCGTGCACTAGATAGTCCCAGGGGAGTTGGGGGCTAGGCGCGCACCTCCTGCAAGTCACGGGAGCCGTGGTGGCACGCCTGCGAGTGAGAGGCTGTGCACTATGAGGCACATGTGCTGAAGAAGGCGGTGAGCCTTGTAC